>NW_027142065.1:1375833-1694166 GCF_036365525.1 Heterodontus francisci
TGCAGGAAATTAGCTCAGTGACAGAAAGCAGTGAATATTGGAGAATGGTTATTGTTCAGTCTGGATGGAAGTACACAGTGGGGTTCCCCAGGGTCACTGTTGGGATCACTGTTGCTGTATGTTAATACAATGGGCTTATCTTCAGAGGGGATAATCTCAAAGTTTTCAGATGGCAGGAAACTCAGAAATGTTAATAAACAGCGAGAAGGATAGTAACAGACTTCAGGAGGACAGAGACTGACTGGTGAAATGTACAGGAACATGGCAGATGTAATTTAACACAGTGAAGTGTGAAGTGAGACATTTGGGTAGGAAGTGTAAGGGAAGGCAATGTAGACAAATAGATTAAATGAAGAGACAGGAACAGAGAGACTGTTGTGTATTCACACAGATCTTTGAAGGTTGCACGAAAGTTGACAAGTTTATTCACTGATATTCAAACTTCTGACATTTGCCAGATAAAAATACTTTTGAGAACCAGGCTGAGTATAGAAGGTCCAGAAGAGAAGTGAAAAAGCAGATAAGAGAAGCAAAAAGAGCGCATGAAAAGAGACTGGCACATAGCACTAAAGAAAATTCCAAAGTTTCTATAGGCTTGTAAATAGTAAAAGGTAAGTAAAAGGAGGAATGGGGCCGATTCGGGACCATAAAGGGGATTTACACATGGAGGCAGAGGGCATAGTTGAGGCACTAAATAAATACTTTGCATCTATCTTTTGCAAGGCAGAAGATATGGAATTATTTTCTTTATTAGCTGAAGTATAAAATATAAGAGCAGGGAGGTTACGCTGGAACTGTATAACTCACTGGTTTGGCTGCAATATGAGTACTGTGTGCAGTTCTGGTCACCTTATTACAGAAAGGATGTAATTGCACTAGAGAGAGTACTGAGGAGATTTATGAGGATGTTGCCAGGACTGGAAAAATTCAGCTATGACGAAAGGTTGGATAGTCTGGGGCTGTTCTCGTTGGAACAGAGAAGGCAGAGGGGAAATCTGATTCAAATGTACAAAATTGCGTGGGGCCTGGATAGAGTGGAGGTGAAGGGTCTATTCACCTTATCAGAGGGGTCAGTGACGAAGTGGCATGGATTTAAAGTGCGTGGTTGAAAGACTATAGGGGAAATGAGGACTTTACTTTCTCCCAGAGGGTGGTGGGAGTCTGGAATTCATTGCCCGAAAGGATAGTTGAGGCAGGAACCCACACCTCATTCCAAACGGAATATGCACCTCATGTGCCATATTCTATCAAATGCTGGAAAGTGGGATCAGAATGGGTGGATAGTTTTCATCTGGCATAGACACAATGGGCCAAGTGGTCTTTTTACGTGCTTTAAACTTTCTATGATTCTAAGATGCAACCCAGGCAATGTTGAAAGACGAGCTAGGTCAGACACTAGACTGGTTTAAAATTGAGAAAGAGGAAGCATTAGATAAGCTATCTGTACTTAAAGTGGATAAAGACCAGGACCAGATAACATGCACCCAAGTATACTGAGGGAAGTGAGGGTGGAAATCGCAGAGGTACTGACCATAATTTTCCAATCTTCCTTCGACTCGGGGGTGATGACAGAGGGCTGGAGAATACAAACGTTACACCCTTGTTCAAAAGAGGGTGCAACCACTAACTGTGTGAAAATATTTTCCTCATGTTGGCATTGCTATTTTTAAAACCAATTACATTAAATCTAGGCCCATCTGTTCTTGATCGTTTGACGAGTGGGAACAGTTTTTCCCTACCTACTCTGTCCAGACCCCTCATGATTTTTAAAGGTTTAGATAAGATATAGGCAAGGAAAAACTGTTCCCGTTAACTGATGGATCACGGACCAGGGAACACAGATGGAAGGTTTTGGGTAAGAGATGCAGGGGGAATATGAGGCAGAACCTTTTTACACAGTGGATGGTAATGAGCTGGAAATCACTGCCCATGAGGGTGGTGGAAGCCGAGACAATCAATGATTTAGGAACATAGGACCATAAGAGCAGGAGTAGACCATTCAGCCCATCCAGCCTGACCTACTATTCAATATGATCGTGGTTGATCATACACTTCAATGCCTTTTCCCCACACTATCCTCATATCCTCTTATCTCATTGATATTTAGAAATGTATCAATCTCTGCTTTGAACATCAACAATGACTGAGCTTCCACAGCCCTCTAGGTTAGAGAATTCCAAAGATTCACAACCCTCTGAGTAGTGACATTTTTCCTCATCTCTGTCCTAAGTGGCTTCCCACTTATTTTGAAATTGTGTCTGCTAATTCTGGATTCCCCAACCAGGGGAAACATCTTAGCTGCATCTACCCTGTCTATCTCTTAACGTATTTTGTCGGTTTCAATGAGATCACCTCTGATTCTTCGAAACTCTAGAGAATAGTTTCCCCAATCTCTCTGCATGAGACAGTCCCGACATCCCAGGAACAAGTCTGATGAACCGTCGTTGCTCTCTCTGTATGGCAATAATATCCTTCCTAAAGTAAGGGGACTAAAACTGCGCACAATACTCCAACTGCGGTCGAACTAAAGTTCTATAAAATTGTAGCAAGACTGCACTACTCCTGTACTCAAATCCTCTTACAATAAAGGTTAACATGCCATTAACCTTTGTCATTGCTTGCTGCACCTGCATGTTAGCTTCCAGTGACTTATTGACAAGGACACCCAGGCCCCTTTGTACATCTACACTTCCTAATTTATCTCTTCAGAAATACTCTGCACATCTATTCCACCCACCAAAGTGGATTACCTCACATTTTTCCACATTATATTCCATGTTGTTTCCCACGCACCAAGTCTGAACAATTCCCCTTGATGCCGCTCTGCATCTTCCTCACAATACACATTCCCACCTAGTTTTGTGTCATATGTAAAGTTGGAAATATTACATTTGGTCCCCACATCCAAATCATTGAAATATATTGTGAACAGCTGAGGCTCAAGCTCTGATCCCTGCAGTACCCCACTAGTCACAGCCTGCCAACGTGAAACGGATCTGTTTATTCCTACTCACTGTTTCCAACCTGTTAACCAATCTTGAATCCATGCCAGTATATTGCCTCCTATCCCATGTGCATTAATTTTGCGAAGCAACCTCCTTTGGGGGAGTTATCAAAAAACTGAAAATACAAGTATACCATGTCCACCAACTCCCATTTATCAATTCTGTTAGTAACATCCTCAAAATCTCCAACAGGTTCGTCAAACATGATTTCCCATTCATAAACCATGTTAACTATGCCCAATCAGATCATTATTATCCAAGTGTCCATTTAACATTCTTTAGAAATGATTCTAGCAGTTTCCCAACGATTAATGAAAGGCTAACATGTCTGTAATTCCCTGTTTTCTCTCTCCTTCCCTTCTTAAATAGTGGGGTGACATTTGCGCCCTTCCAATCTGCAGGAACCGCTCCGGAATCTACAACATTTTTGAAGATGATAAGCAATGCATCCACTATCTCCATAGCTATCTCGTCAACACTCTGGGATGTAGAATATCAGGTCCTGGGGACATACCAACCTTCAGCTCCATTAACTTCTCCAATACAACCTTTTTACTAATACTAATTTCCTTCAATTCATTGCAGTTCTGAAGAAAGGTCACTGACCTGAAAAGTTAACTCTGCTTCTCTCTACACAGATGCTGCCAGACCTGCTGAGTGTTTCCAGCATTTCTTGTTTTTATTTCAGATTTCCAGCATCCACTGTATTTTGCTTTTAATTTCCTTCAATTCCTCATTCCCCCAATCCATTGGATCTCTAATTCTGGGAGATTTCTTATATATTCCTCGGTGAAGACAGACACAAAGTAATCATTTAGCTTCTCTGCCATTTCTCTGTTCCCCATTATAAATTCTACGAACACTGCCTATGATGGACCCACTTTTGTCTCAGTCAAACGTTTCCTTTTTACATACCTGTAGAAGCTTTTACAGTCCGTTTTTTATATTTTTCCCAGCTAACGTTTACATTCTATTCTCCCTTTCTTTATCAGTTTCGTCATCCTCCTTTGGTGCATTATAACATCCTCCCAACTCTCAGGTTTACTACTATTTATGGCAACTTTATAGGCCTTGGATAGAGTCATAGAGAGAGACAGCACTGAAACAGGCCTTTCGGCCCATCGAGTCTTTGCCGACCAACAACCACCCATTTATACTAATCCTACATTAATCCCACATTCCCTACCACATTCCCACCATTCCCTTACCACCTACCTACACTAGGGGCAATTTATAATTGCCAATATACCTATCAGCCTGCAAGTCTTTGCTGTGGGAGGAAACCGGAGCACCCGGCGGAAACCCATTAGTTCATAGGAAGAACTTGAAAACTCCACACAGGTAGTACCCAGAACTGAACCCGGGTCGCTAGAGCTGTGAGGCTGTGGTGTTAACCACAGTTTTAATCTTACACAATCCTCAACTTCCTTTGTTGTCCACAGTTGACTGCCTTTACGTTTGGGGTTTATGTGCCTGGAATGAATGTATAGTTGCTGTAAACTATATAATATTTCTTTAAAGACTGTCGATTGCCTATGTACTGTCATACCTTTTAATGTATTTTTCCAATCCACCTCGGGCAATTTTCCCCTCATACCTTCCGAATTTCCTTTGTTCAAATTTAACACCCTGGCTTAAGATTGAATGAAGTTACTTTCAAGCATAATTTCAAATTCTATCACATTATGGTAATTCATCCCTAAAGGTAATTGTACAATAAAAGTATTAATTAGTCATGTCTCATTACATAATACTTGATCTAAAATAGCCTGTTTTTAGGTCGGTTCCTGAACACACTGCTCTCGAATACCATCCCGAACATACTCCAGAAACTCATCATCCATAGCATTTGTTCTCATTAGGTTACCCATTCTATATGAAGACTGAAGTCACGCGTGATTACTGTATTAACCATGCAATATGATTCTCCCATCTCCATTAATGCCATGCCCCACGCTAACACTACTGTTTTGTAGCCTATAAACAGCTCCTACCAATGTTTTCTGCCCCTTGCTGTTTCTTAGCTCCACCCAAGCAGATCCCCTATTTTGTTCTTCAGACCTGAGATCCTCCCTTACTAATGTACTGATCCCATCCCTTAATATCATCGCAACATTACATTGTCTCACTTTTTGCCTGTCCTTCCGAAAGGTCGAATATGCCTGCATTTTCAGTTCTCAGTCTTGGTCAACCTGTTACACCTTCCCGTTATGACAATTCAATCATACCCATTTACCTCTATTTGCGCCTTTAAATCATCTACCCTGCTCCGAATACTGCGTACATCCAAGTACAGTGCCCTTAACCGTGTCTTCTTGACATTCTGCATTCCAGTTGATGTTCATCTTTGTTTCGCCGACCTTCGAATGTCACTTTCTGCTTTTCTACCTCCTGTTACCAGCTTTACTTCCTCCCAATTTTATCCTTACTTCCAATTTCAAAAGGAAACTGGATGGGTGCTTGAAGTGCATCAAGGCAGCATTTGACTGAGTATGGCATCAAGGAGCCCTAGCAAAACAGGTCAATGGGAATCAGGGGGAAAACCCTTCGCTGGCTGGAGTTATGCCTAGCGCAAAGGAAGAGGGTTGTGGTTGCTGCAGAGCAACCATCTCAACTCCAGGACATCACTGCAGGGGTTCCTCAGGGTAGTGTCCTAGGCCCAACCATCTTCAGCTGCTTCATCAATGACCTTCCTTCAATCATAAGGTCAGAGGTGGGGATGTTCGCTGATGATTGCACAATGTTCAGCACCATTCGTGACTTCTCAGATACTGAAGCAGCCCGTGTAGAAATGCAGCAAGACCTGGGCAATATCCAGGCTTGGGCTGATAAGTGACAAGTAACATTCGCGCCACACAAGTGCCAGGCAATGATCATCTCCAACAAGAGATAATCAAACCATCTCCCCTTGAATTCCATGACATTACCATTGCTGAATCCCCCACTATGAATATCCTAGGGGCTACTATTGACCAGAAACTGAACTGGAGTAGCCATATAAATACCGTGGCTACAAGAGCAGGTCGAGGCTAGGTATCCTGAGGCGAGTAACTCACCTCCTGACTCCCTAAAGCCTGTCCACCATCTACAAGGCACAAGTCAGGAGTGTGATGGAAATGTCTCCACTTGCTTGGATGGGTGCAGCTCCAACAACACTCAAGAAGCTCGACACCATGCAGGACAAAGCAGCCCGCTTGATTGGCACACCATCCACAAACATTGACCCCCTCCACCACAGACGCAAAGTGGCAGCAGTGTGAACTATCAACAAGATGCGCTGCAGCAATTCACCAAGGCTCCTTCGACAGCAGCTTCCAAACCCGCGACCTCTATCAACTGGAAGGACAAGTGTAGAAAATGCATGGGAACATCACCACCTGCAAGTTCCCGTTCAAGTCACTCACCATACTGACTTCGAATTATATCGCTGTTCCTTCACTGTCGCTGGGTCAAAAATCCTGGAACTACCGACCTCACAGCACTAAGTGTATACCTACCCCAAATGGACTGCAGTGGTTCAAGAAGGCAGCTCGCCACCACCTTCTCAAGGGCAATGTGAGATGGATTTACAAGAACTGCAATACAATTAGCAATGTATTGACAGCTAATAGCAGGAAGTGGAGATTCACCAGGAACAGCAGCAGCAGCAAGAAGGGCAGAGTAAATTACAGGAGCAGTAATGCAATTAAACATGGTTTATATAATTAATAGCTGTATAGCGAGACCTACCAGGGACACCAACAATAGCCAGGATGGGATAGTAAAAATATTGAATTATCTCAAGTGCATACAGGATCCGATCGTCTAATGAGTACCAATCATAATATGTAGAAAGATAGTAAAGATCCGAGGATAAACTCCTGTCCATTGTTGTAACATTCCAATCTATTGTTCTCAGATTCTGACCCATTGTTGTAACATTCCAATCTATTGTTCTGAGATTCGGACCCATTGTTGTAACATTCCAATCTATTGTTCTCAGATTCTGATCTACACTCTTCCTCTCTCTGGAGTCACTGATCCCTGTCAGTGCCGAGCGTGATGCTCCCGCTGACACGATGTGATAACACATTGACAGGAGTCCCTTATTAATAGAAAATGAAAACGCTCCAGTGACACAGTTAGGGTCCATGGAGAATAACATTAATTACAGTCACTGAACAAACAGGTTCTGTTAACCCTTTTCATTTCAACTCTTTTTGTACCACAATAAACAATAACATTTACCCAGTCTGGATGGGATGTATAAGGGTTGCTGAGGGAGGGAAAGGTGGAAATAGCAGAGGCACTGGCCAGAATCTTCCAATTCTCCTTGGATATGGGAGTCGTGGCAGAGAACTGGAGGGTTGCCAATATTACACTCTGATTAAGAAAGGAGAGATGTAGTGAACTCTATATTTACTGACAAGTCAATATAACGTCATTGATGTGGAAATTTCTAGAGTTCACATCCCAGGACAAAAGTATTCGCTGCTTGAGAGAGAAAAAAAATGGACCACAAATGGCCAGCAGCAAGGGTCTGGTAAGATAAGTCATGTCTGGTAAATGTCAACAACAACAAATTAAATTTATGTCGTGCCTTTAATGTAATAAAACATCCCAAGATGCTTCACAGGAGCATTATGAAGCAAATGCATTGCAGCAGCTTTTTCGGGAGCAGAGAGTGCGAGCGAGTGAGCAGCTGGGAAGGTCAGTTTGAAAGTAAACTTAATTTCCTTTTGTTTTCGGCGGAGGCCAGGGGTCTGCTGGGTAAGTAAAACACTATATATTTGGGCGGTTTGTGAACCCGCGACTCAACACCTGTATCGTCTCCCACCCGCCCTCCTCCTCGAACCAAAAAAAAGGGCTCGGTGGGGTGTATATAAGGTAAGGCTTTTTCTATTTCTCTGGTTTTATCGTGATTGGTAAAAACTTTTCGTTCCTTTTTCATTTAACTAAGTTAAGTTTAAGATTAAAAATGACAGGAGATCTCAGACCCGTGTCATGCTCCTCTTGCTCAATGTGAGAGCTCAGGGACATGGCTGATGTCCCTGACTCCTTCACGTGCAGGAAGTGTGTCCAGCTGCAGCTCATGTTGGACCGCATGACGGCTCTCGAGCTGCCCATGGACTCACTTTGGAGCATGCGCGATGCTGAGGAGGTCGTGGATAGCACGTTTCGTTTGTTGGTCACACCGCAGATTAGGATTGCTGAGGGAGAAAGGGAATGGGTGACCAAAAGGCAGAGAAAGAGCAGGAAGGCAGCGCAGGAGTCCCCTGCGGTCATCTCCCTCCAAAACAAGTATACCGTTTTGGAAACTGTTGAGGGAGATGGCTCACCAGGGGAAGGCAGCAGTAGCCATGTTCATGGCACCGTGGCCGGCTATGCTGTTCAGAAGGGCGGGAAAAAGAGTGGAAGGGCTATAGTCATAGGGAATTCGATTCTAAGGGGAGTAGATAGGCGGTTCGGTGGTCGAAAACGAGACTCCCGAATGGGATGTTGCCTCCCAGGTGCACGGGTCAGTGATGTCTCAGTCCGGCTGCAGAACATTCTGAAGGGGGAGGGTGAACAGCCAGTTGTCGTTTTGCACATAGGCACCAATGATATAGGTAAAAAACGGGATGAGGACCTTACAAGCAGAGTTTAGGGAGTTAGGAGCCAAGTTAAAAAGTAGGACCTCAGATTTAGTAATCTCAGGATTGCTACCAGTGCCACGGGATAGTCAGAGTAGAAATGAAAAAATAGTCAGGATGAATGCGTGGCTTGAGAGATGGTGCAGGAGGGAGGGGTTTCAGATTTTTGGGACATTGGGACCGGTTCTGGGCAAGGTGGGACTATTACAAATTGGACGGTCTACACCTGGGCCGGACTGGAACCAATGTCCTTGGGGGTGCTTTTGCTAAAGCTGTTGGGGAGTGTTTAAACTAATGTGGCAGGGGGATGGGAACCAAATCAGGAGGTCAGTTGACAGTAAGGAGGTAGTAACTAAAGCCTGTAAGGAACTAGATAATGAAGTCAGTGTGACTAAGGGTAAGAGTCGGCAGGGAGCAGATGATGAATGTAAAGGGGCTGGTGGTCTGAGGTGCATTTGTTTTAATGCAAGATGTGTAGCAGGTAAGGCAGATGAACTTAGGGCTTGGAGTAGTACCTGGGAGTATGATGTTATTGCTATTACTGAGACTTGGTTGAGGGAAGGGCATGATTGGCAACTAAATAACACAGGATATCGGTGCTTCAGGCGGGATAGAGAGGGAGGTAAAAGGGGTGGAGGAGTTGCATTACTGGTCAGAGAGGATATCATAGCTGTGCTGAAGGAGGGCACTGTGGAGGACTCGAGCAGTGAGGCAATATGGGCAGAACTCAGAAATAGGAAGGGTGCGGTAACAATGTTGGGGCTGTACTACAGGCCTCCCAACAGCGAGCGTGAGATAGAGGTACAAATATGTAAACAGATTATGGAAAGATGTAGGAGCAACAGGGTGGTGGTGATAGGAGATTTTAATTTACCCAACATTGACTGGGATTCACTTAGTGTTCGAGGTCTAGATGGAGCAGAATTTGTAAGGAGCATCCAGGAGGGTTTTCTAGAGCAGTATGTAAATAGTCCAACTCGGGAAGGGGCCATAATGGACCTGGTGTTAGGGAATGAGCCCGGCCAGGTGGTTGAAGTTTCAGTAGGGGACTATTTGGGAATAGTGATCACAATTCTGTAAGCTTTAAAATACTCTTGGACAAAGATGAGAATGGTCCTAAAGGAAGAGTGCTAAATTGGGGGAAGGCCAACTATACCAAAATTCGGCAGGAGCTGGGGAATGCAGGTTGGGAGCAGCTGCTTGAAGGTGAATCCACATGTGACATGTGGGAGGCTTTTAAAGAGAGGTTGATTAGCGTGCAGGAGAGACATGTTCCTGTGAAAATGAGGGATAGAAATGGCAAGATTAGGGAACCATGGATGACAGGTGAAATTGTGAGACCAGTTAAGAGGAAAAAGGAAGCATACATAAGGTCTAGGCGGCTGAAGAAAGACGAAGCTTTGAAAGAATATCGGGAATGTAGGACCGATCTGAAGCGAGGAATTAAGAGAGCTAAAATGGGTCATGAAATATCTTTAGCAAACAGGGTTAAGGAAAATCCCAAAGCCTTTTATTCATATATAAGGAGCAAGAGGGTAACTAGAGAAAGGATTGGCCCACTGAAGGACAAAGGAGGAAAGTTATGCGTGGAGTCAGAGAAAATGGGTGAGATTCTCAACGAGTACTTTGCATCGGTATTCACCGAGGAGAGGGACATGACGGATGTCGAGGTTAGGAACAGATGTTTGATTGCTCTAGGTCAAGTCGGCATAAGGAGGGAGGAAGTGTTGGGTATTCTAAAGGGCATTAAGGTGGACAAGTCCCCAGGTCCGGATCTATCCCAGGTTACTGAGGGAAGCGAGAGAGGAAATATCTGGGGCTTTAACAGATATTTTTGCAGCATCCTTAAACACGGGTGAGGTCCCGGAGGACTGGAGAATTGCTAATGTTGTCCCCTTGTTTAAGAAGGGTAGCAGGGATAATCCAGGTAATTATAGACCGGTGAGCCTGACGTCAGTGGTAGGGAAGCTGCTGGAGAAGATACTGAGGGATAGGATCTATTCCCATTTGGAAGAAAATGGGCTTATCAGTGATAGACAACATGGTTTTGTGCAGGGAAGGTCATGCCTTACCAACTTAATAGAATTCTTTGAGGAAGTGACAAAGTTGATTGATGAGGGAAGGGCTGTAGATGTCATCTACATGGACTTCAGTAAGGCGTTTGATAAGGTTCCCCATGGTAGGCTGATGGAGAAAGTGAAGGCGCATGCGGTCCAAGGTGTACTAGCTGGATAGATAAAGAACTGGCTGGGTAACAGGTGACAGAGAGTCGCAGAGGAAATGAGTTTCTCAAAATGGAGACGTGTGACCAGCGGTGTTCCACAGGGATCCGTGCTGGGACCACTGTTGTTTGTGATATACATAAATGATTTGGAGGAAAGTATAGGTGGGCTGATTAGCAAGTTTGCAGACGACACTAAGATTGGTGGAGTAGCAGATAGTGAAGGGGACTGTCAGAGAATACAGCAGAATGTAGATAGATTGGAGAGTTGGGCAGAGAAATGGCAGATGGATGTCAATCAGGGCAAATGCGAGGTGATGCATTTTGGAAGATCCAATTCAAGAGTGATCTTTTCAGTGAATGGAAAAGTCCGGTTGGAAATTGATGTCCAGAGAGATTTGGGTGTTCAGGTCCATTGTTCCCTGAAGGTGGCAACGCAGGTCAATAGAGTGGTCAAGAAGGCATACGGCATGCTTTCCTTCATCGGACAGGGAATTGAGTACAGGATTTGGCAGGTCCTGTTACAGTTGTATAGGACTTTGGTTCGGCCACATTTGGAATACTGCGTGCAGTTCTGGTCGCCACATTACAAAAAGGATGTGGACGCTTTGGAGAGGGTGCAGAGGAGGTTCACCAGGATGTTGCCTGGTATAGAGTGCGCTAGCTATGAAGAGAGGTTGAGTAGATTAGGATTATTTTCATTAGAAAGACGGAGATTGAGGGGGGACCTGATTGAGGTGTACAAAATTATGAGAGGTATAGACAGGGTGGATAGCAAGAAGCTTTTTCCCAGAGTGGGAGATTCAATTACTCGGGGACACGAGTTCAAAGTGAAAGGGGAAAAGTTTAGGGGGGATATGCGTGGAAAGTTCTTTACGCAGAGGGTGGTGGGTGCCTGGAACGCGTTGCCAGCGGAGGTGGTAGACGCGGGCATGATAGCGTCTTTTCAGATCTATCTAGGCAGATACATGAATGGGCAGGAAGCAAAGAGATACAGGCCCTTAGAAAATTGGCGACAGGTTTAGATCGAGGATCTCGATCGGCGCAGGCTTGGAGGGCCGAAGGGCCTGTTCCTGTGCTGTAATTTTCTTTGTTCTTTTTCTTTATTCTAATTCCTTTGTGCTGGGAAAGAGAGAGAGACGGCGAGAGAAAGAGAGACAGAGAGAGGGCGGGAGAGAGAGGTGTGGAGGGAAGAGAAATAGAAAGAGAAACACGCATCCATGGATGCGGATGACTCGGACTGAGGTTTACTGCAGGTTTAATCACTTTGTTTGGAGTTAGAATGTTTACTTGTGAGAATTCACCTCTGTTTTCAGTTTTAATTCCAATTGTTTGAAAGTAATTTGAAGAATGAACAGATCAAAACAACTGAAGCAATTTATTTCCTTTGTTTTCTTTCTTTTAAAACCCCTTGTTATTCTAATCTTTTAACTTAAGTTTAAAATTGTTAAGATAAATATTGTGAATGGAGAATACAAAGTAAAGTATGGGAAGCTTCCAGCGGCGCTTCTGGCTGAAGATTGTTACAAATGCTTCAGCCTTATCTTTTACACTGATGTGCTGGGCTCCCCCATTATTGAGAATGGGGATATTTGTGGAGCCACCTCCTCCAGTTAGTTGATTAATTGTCCACCACCATTCACGACTGCATGTGGCAGGACTGCGACCTCTACCTTGCAGAAGCTCAACGCCAACTCACAGACACCTCTTCCTACCTCCCTCTGGACCATGACCCCACCACCGAACATCAAGCCACCGTCCAAAGGACTGTCACTGACCTCATCTCCTCTGGAGATCTTCCCTCTACAGCTTCCAACCTCATAGTCCCGCAACCCCGGACAGCCCGCTTCTACCTCCTTCCCAAAATCCACAAACAGGACTGTCCCGGCAGACCCATTGTGTCAGCCTGCTCCTGCCCAACTGAACTTATTTCTTCCTATCTAGACTCTCTCTTTTCTCCGCTGGTCCAGTCTCTTCCCACCTACATCCGTGACTCTTCTGACGCCCTACGTCATTTTGACAATTTCCAGTTTCCTGGTCCCAACCGCCTCCTCTTCACTATGGACGTCCAATCGCTCTACACCTCCATCCCCCACCAGGATGGTTTGAGGGCTCTCCGCTTCTTCCTGGAACAGAGGCCCAACCAGTCCCCATCCACCAACACCCTCCTCCGCCTGGCTGAACTTGTTCTCACATTGAACAACTTCTCCTTCAACTCCATGCATTTCCTTCAAGTAAAAGGTGTCGCTATGGGTACCCGCATGGGTCCTAGTTATGCCTGTCTTTTTGTGGGATATGTCGAGCATTCTTTGTTCCAGTCCTACTCAGGCCCCCTCCCCCAACTCTTTTTCCGGTACATTGATGACTGTATCGGTGCCGTTTCCTGCTCCCGCCCTGAACTAGAAAACTTTATCAACTTTGCTTCCAATTTCCACCCTTCTCTCACCTTTACATGGTCCATCTCTGACACTTCCCTTCCCTTCCTCGACTTCTCTGTCTCCATCTCTGGGGATAGGTTGTCTACCAATATCCATTATAAGCCCACTGACTCCCACAGCTACCTCGACTACACTTCTTCACACCCTACCTCCTGTAAGGACTCCATTCCATTCTCCCAGTTTCTCCGTCTCCGACGCATCTGCTCTGATGATGCTACCTTCCATGACGGTGCTTCTGATATGACCTCCTTTTTCCTCAACCGAGGATTTCCCCCCACTGTGGTTGACAGGGCCCTCAACCGTGTCCGACCCATTCCCCGCACCTCTACCCTCACCCCTTCCCCTCCCTCCCAGAACCGTGACAGGGTTCCCCTTGTCCTCACTTTTCATCCCACCAGCCTCCATATCCAAAGGATCATCCTCCGCCATTTTCGCCACCTCCAGCGTGATGCCACTACCAGTCGCATCTTCCCCTCCCTTCCCCTGTCAGCATTCCGAAGGGATCGTTCCCTCCGCGACACCCTGGTCCACTCCTCCATTACCCCCACCACCTCGTCCCCGTCCCAGGGCACCTTCCCTTGCAATCGCAGGAGGTGTAATACCTGCCCCTTTACCTCCTCTCTCCTCACTATCCCAGGCCCCAAACACTCCTTTCAGGTGAAGCAGCGATTTACTTGTACTTCTTTCAATGTAGTATACTGTATTCGCTGCTCACAGTGTGGTCTCCTCTACATTGGGGAGACCAAGCGCAGACTGGGTGACCGCTTTGCGGAACATCTCCGCTCAGTCCGCAAGCAGGACCCTGAGCTTCCGGTTGCTTGCCATTTCAACACTCCCCCCTGCTCTCATGCTCACATCTCTGTCCTGGGATTGCTGCAGTGTTCCAGTGAACATCAACGCAAGCTCGAGGAACAGCATCTCATCTACCGATTAGGCACATTACAGCCTGCCGGTCTGAACATTGAGTTCAATAATTTCAGAGCATGACAGCCCCCCACTTTACTTTCATTTTTAGTTATTTTTTCTTCCCTTTTTTTTTTTTTGGCATTCCTTTTTACATTTTTTACAATCTTTTTTTGTATTTATTTCAGTTCATCTTAGTTTGTTCAGTTTGCTCACCCACTGTTTTTTTCAGGTTGTTTTTCTTCAGGTTTGCACTTGCTGATGTTCAATATTCAGTATATTCACACCTAATCTGTACTAATGCTTTGTCTTTCAACACACCATTAACATATTGTTTGCCTTTGCTCCATGACCTTTTGGTCAGCTATGTGGCCTGGTCCAATCTGCACCTTCTCCTTTGTTATCTCTTGCCCAACCCCCACCTCACTTGTTTATAATCTGTGACTTTTCTAATATTTGTCAGTTCCGAAGAAGGGTCACTGACCCGAAACGTTAACTCTGCTTCTCTTTCCACAGATGCTGCCAGACCTGCTGAGTGAATCCAGCATTTCTTGTTTTTGTTTCAGATTTCCAGCATCCGCAGTATTTTGCTTTTATTTTAGTGTTTAATTCACTGCCACTTCTCTTCCAGGAATGCCTACCTTGAAGAAGTTCTGCTCTTCTCTCCGACGGGATTTTCGTTTGTCTCTTTTACCTTGTTCACCTTCATTGCTTTCTATTTCCCTCCTGGTGTTTGATAAGGTATCTACCAAAACCCGTTTTCACAGCCACATCTCCTTCCTCAGTGACTGTCTCCGGCTCCGACTGATTCCACGTGGATTCCAACTGCAGTTTCACCCATCATGCTTTGAAACCACCCAGGATCACAGGTATCTCCGAGAAATACAACGTTCCTCGGACTGCTACTCTCGCCGCATCCTGAGATCCACACTCAGTGCTATGCGCCGCCATATGCACACACTGGACCTCTCTCTCCAGCAGCACCGTCTCACCTTATCTCAAATTTGTTCTACTCCGCAGTTTCATCTCATCTTACGTCTCATCCGACGCATTAACAAAAAACTTTTTTTCTTCCTTTCAGGTGTTAAGGAACGCAAGCTCCAGCAGCTGATGGGGACTAATGCCCCTCCAGATCCTCCTTCCGCTTCACTTCCCTCTGACCCCACCCCTTCTGATCTGACCCCTTGCCGTGTATTCACTATACCCTCTGACCTCCCCCTCTCTGATGCTGAGCGTTCTGTACTCAGCAAAGGTCTCAGTTTTATCCCCTTACGCCCCCACCTCAATGAATTTCGCGCTCGGCATGACGTTGAGCTCTTCTTCCGTCGCCTCCGCCTCCGGGCTCACTTCTTCGACCAGGAGTCCTCCCCCCGACCAGCAGACCCATTCACCCGCCTCCAGCATTCTCCCTCTACCTGGACCCCTCACCCTGGCCTCTTACCCGCTCTTGATCTCTTCATTGAAAACTGTCGGCGAGACATTGGTCGTCTCAATTTCTCTGCCCCCCTCACTCACTCTAACCTGTCCCCCTCTGAACTTGAGGCACTCCGTTCTCTCAGGTCTAACCCCGACATGGTCATCAAACCTGCAGACAAGGGTGGTGCTGTTGTTGTATGGCGTACCGACCTCTACCTTGCAGAAGCTCAACGCCAACTCACAGACACCTCTTCCTACCTCCCTCTGGACCATGACCCCACCACCGAACATCAAGCCACCGTCCAAAGGACTGTCACTGACCTCATCTCCTCTGGAGATCTTCCCTCTACAGCTTCCAACCTCATAGTCCCGCAACCCCGGACAGCCCGCTTCTACCTCCTTCCCAAAATCCACAAACAGGACTGTCCCGGCAGACCCATTGTGTCAGCCTGCTCCTGCCCAACTGAACTTATTTCTTCCTATCTAGACTCTCTCTTTTCTCCGCTGGTCCAGTCTCTTCCCACCTACATCCGTGACTCTTCTGACGCCCTACGTCATTTTGACAATTTCCAGTTTCCTGGTCCCAACCGCCTCCTCTTCACTATGGACGTCCAATCGCTCTACACCTCCATCCCCCACCAGGATGGTTTGAGGGCTCTCCGCTTCTTCCTGGAACAGAGGCCCAACCAGTCCCCATCCACCAACACCCTCCTCCGCCTGGCTGAACTTGTTCTCACATTGAACAACTTCTCCTTCAACTCCATGCATTTCCTTCAAGTAAAAGGTGTCGCTATGGGTACCCGCATGGGTCCTAGTTATGCCTGTCTTTTTGTGGGATATGTCGAGCATTCTTTGTTCCAGTCCTACTCAGGCCCCCTCCCCCAACTCTTTTTCCGGTACATTGATGACTGTATCGGTGCCGTTTCCTGCTCCCGCCCTGAACTAGAAAACTTTATCAACTTTGCTTCCAATTTCCACCCTTCTCTCACCTTTACATGGTCCATCTCTGACACTTCCCTTCCCTTCCTCGACTTCTCTGTCTCCATCTCTGGGGATAGGTTGTCTACCAATATCCATTATAAGCCCACTGACTCCCACAGCTACCTCGACTACACTTCTTCACACCCTACCTCCTGTAAGGACTCCATTCCATTCTCCCAGTTTCTCCGTCTCCGACGCATCTGCTCTGATGATGCTACCTTCCATGACGGTGCTTCTGATATGACCTCCTTTTTCCTCAACCGAGGATTTCCCCCCACTGTGGTTGACAGGGCCCTCAACCGTGTCCGACCCATTCCCCGCACCTCTACCCTCACCCCTTCCCCTCCCTCCCAGAACCGTGACAGGGTTCCCCTTGTCCTCACTTTTCATCCCACCAGCCTCCATATCCAAAGGATCATCCTCCGCCATTTTCGCCACCTCCAGCGTGATGCCACTACCAGTCGCATCTTCCCCTCCCTTCCCCTGTCAGCATTCCGAAGGGATCGTTCCCTCCGCGACACCCTGGTCCACTCCTCCATTACCCCCACCACCTCGTCCCCGTCCCAGGGCACCTTCCCTTGCAATCGCAGGAGGTGTAATACCTGCCCCTTTACCTCCTCTCTCCTCACTATCCCAGGCCCCAAACACTCCTTTCAGGTGAAGCAGCGATTTACTTGTACTTCTTTCAATGTAGTATACTGTATTCGCTGCTCACAGTGTGGTCTCCTCTACATTGGGGAGACCAAGCGCAGACTGGGTGACCGCTTTGCGGAACATCTCCGCTCAGTCCGCAAGCAGGACCCTGAGCTTCCGGTTGCTTGCCATTTCAACACTCCCCCCTGCTCTCATGCTCACATCTCTGTCCTGGGATTGCTGCAGTGTTCCAGTGAACATCAACGCAAGCTCGAGGAACAGCATCTCATCTACCGATTAGGCACATTACAGCCTGCCGGTCTGAACATTGAGTTCAATAATTTCAGAGCATGACAGCCCCCCACTTTACTTTCATTTTTAGTTATTTTTTCTTCCCTTTTTTTTTTTTTTGGCATTCCTTTTTACATTTTTTACAATCCTTTTTTGTATTTATTTCAGTTCATCTTAGTTTGTTCAGTTTGCTCACCCACTGTTTTTTTCAGGTTGTTTTTCTTCAGGTTTGCACTTGCTGATGTTCAATATTCAGTATATTCACACCTAATCTGTACTAATGCTTTGTCTTTCAACACACCATTAACATATTGTTTGCCTTTGCTCCATGACCTTTTGGTCAGCTATGTGGCCTGGTCCAATCTGCACCTTCTCCTTTGTTATCTCTTGCCCAACCCCCACCTCACTTGTTTATAATCTGTGACTTTTCTAATATTTGTCAGTTCCGAAGAAGGGTCACTGACCCGAAACGTTAACTCTGCTTCTCTTTCCACAGATGCTGCCAGACCTGCTGAGTGAATCCAGCATTTCTTGTTTTTGCTGCAGAGCTTAGATCTGATCCGTTAGTTCTGGAATTGCTTAGCTCTGTCTATCGCACAGTACATAATAAAGTTCATCCTCACATTTCCCCTGCATCTCTTACCCAAACCTTATCTCTAGTCCTTGTACCATCACCTACAGGGAACAGATTTTCTTTGTTTACCTTATCTAAACCTGTGATAATCATGTAAATCTCCTTCATAACTCCCCTTATTCTCCTTTCTACAAGGAAAATAACACCAGATTTACCACAATAACCTTGTACTCAAAATCCCACATCCCTGGAAACACTCTGGTAAATTCCCTCCACACGCACACAAGCACCTTCACATTCCTCCAAAAGTGTGGTCACCAGAACTGGACGCAGTAGTCTAGTTAAGCTTTATAAAGAGTCAGCATAACTTCCCTGCATTTCTCGGGGTACTGATCACCATACTGGTCTGGTACAGTGTGAATATGGGTCAGCCCGCCCAGCATACTGATCACCATGCCGAGATGGTACTGTCAGAATATGGGTCAACCAGCCCAGGATACTAATCACCAGGCCGAGATGGTACAGTCACAATATGGGTCAACCAACCCAGGATACTAAATATATTGCAGAGCTGGTCCAGTGTGAATATGGTGAACAAGCCCAGGATACTGATCACCAGGCTGAGATGGTACAGTCAGAATATGGGTCAACCAGCCCAGGATACTGATCACCATGCTGAGCTGGTCCAGTGTGAATATGGGTCAACCAGCCCAGGATACTGATCAACATGCTGAGCTTATCCAGTGTGAATATGGGTCAACCAGCCCAGGATACTGATCACCATGCTGAGCTGGTCCAGTGTGAATATGGGTTAACCAGCTCAGGATACGGATCACCATGCTGAGCTGGTGCAGTCCGAATACAGGTCAAGCAGCCCAGGATACTGATCTCCAGGCAGAGCTGGCACAGTGTGAATTTGGGTCAACCAGTGCAGGATAGCGATCTCCATGCCGAGCTGGTACAATGTCAATGTGGGTCAACCCAGCCCAGGATACTGATCACCATGCCGAGCTGGTACATGTCAATGTGGGTCAACCAGATTAAGATACTGATCACCATTCCGAGCTGGTACATTTGTTATATTCATCTGCTAGTCAAGGATACTGATCACCACGGCGAGCAGTTACAGTCTGAATATTGGCCCTCCCGGGCCTGTATGCCAATTTTCCGTCTCCTTAAGGGTAGGTCGGAAGTGTTCCAACAGCCATGCTTCCACCACCATTCTGCCTACTGTCATTCATCAGCCATGTAATGGAAGGTGTCATCAATAGTGCTATCAAGTGGCATTTAATCACCAGTAATCTGCTCAACGATGATCCGTTTGAGTTCCCCTAGATCCACTCATCTCCTAATTTCATTAGAATCTTGGTTCAAACATGGACAAAATAGCTGAACTCCAGAGGTGGGGTGAGAGTGACTGCCTTGGACATCAAGTCAGCATTTGACCGAGTACGGCATCAAGCAGCCCTAGCAAAACTGAAGTCAATGGGTATCAGGGGGGAAACCCTCTGCTGGTTGGAGTGATACCTAGCACAAAGGAAGATGGTTGTGGTTGTTGGAGATCAATTATATCAGTCCCGGGACATCACTGCAGGAGTTCCTCAGGGTAGTGTCCTAGGCACAACCATTTTCAGCTGCTTCATCAATCACTGTCCCTCCATCATAAGGTCAGAAATGGGAGTATTTGTGAATTACTGAATCAGGTTTAGTACCATTTGTGACTTTTCAGGTACTGAGGCAGTCCATACCTAAATGCAGCAAGACCTCGACAATATCCAGCCTTAGGCTGATAATTGACAAGTAAAGTTTGCTCCACACAAGTCAGGAGTTCATCGAAATAATCTCCACTTGCCTGGATGGGTGCAATTCCAACAACACTCAGGAAGTTTTACACCATCCAGGACAAAGCAGCCCGATTGATCAGCACTTCATCCACAACATTAAACATGCACTATCATCCAACATAAAAGAGAACCCAAAGATCTTCTAATAGGCAATACAAACATTTGGTCCAGGCATGTAGATATCAATCAGATAGGATGAGGTGAGGTGGTGACTATCCGGGACAAAGCGTGTATATATGCTTCGAGGCACAGGGAAGGTTAAAATAGCAAATGATTACTTCGTTTCGCTGTTGGAACAGGAAACTTATAAAATATTAGTGGAAGTGGAGAGAGTAGAGGCAATGGAGAGAGTGAAAATTCAGAGGGAGGAGGTACGGGAAAGGCTGGCGATGTTAGAGCAGATAATCCACCAGGTCTGGATGGTTAAAGGAAGTGGGTATGTAGATAGCAGAAGAGCTTTCCATAATCTTACATTCGTCCATAGATGGGCGAGGTGACAGAAGATTGGAGAGTGGTAAATGTGACACCCTTATACTGGAATGGGTGTAAGGACCGTCCGAGCAACCAGAGGCCATTCTGTTCAACATGAGTGGTAAGTCAGGGTATAGAAACAATTATCAGGGAAACACTCAAGAGGCACATGGAGAGTGTGAGGGAGAAAATGATGTATTCACCTCACTCGGCATAGATGGCCTTCATCACCTAACGGATACATAAATGGACAGCAGACTCGGAGATGTTGAATATGTCACGTGCTCCCATCTGGAAAGATCCGGACACAGAGAAGTTCAATGAAACTGTGACCTTAACAGCCACTGACAGCTCCGTCCTCACCCTGGTGTCAGGATCAAGGTCGTGTTGCAGGAGGTGATACACCTCTGCTCTGTGACCATCTCCTTATTGAATCAAAGTCACCTCACACACTGCTCCTGGGTTAGGTGTTGGTAGAAAACCCGGGCTGGGTAGGGCAGAGCACACTCCTCCTCCCTGTTTACACAGCTCCGCTCTCTTCAGACTCTGCTTCATTTGTTGGTCATGCTACAGACCCAGAGACACTGTAACTACAGTCCCCATACCCCGTCCAGAGTTGGGTCACCAAATCCTCTGTCCTCCCTGAATGACTGCAGCAGCTCACAACACAATTTCCAGAAAACCATCCACAGCACATCCACTAACTTAACAATAGCAGAAGTAAGTCAAACGGCCCTCAACTGTAAGTTGGATGCCTGGTCCTTTTAACTAACACTAGAGAGTGTTCTTCGTGCTGCTGACTGTATGTTCAGCTGAGAGTGACTAACAGAGGCGGTCAGTGGACATGTACAGACCAAGTTTCAAATACGTGTGTCAATGCTTTCGGAATGCCCTGCTCAGCATGAAACACCACTGGAGAGAAGCCACGAGTGACCGGTAGCGCATCCTACCTTTTTAAGGGTTCTAGGAGCCATAGCTTCAGCACCAGTGGCTCTAAAGAGTCCAAAATTACAGCCACAGAGAGATATAGAGGGAGAAAATTCACTTTTAAAATTGAATTGTATCAATATTGCAAGGGAAACAATTTGCAGGAATATGGCAAACTGACTGGTGAATGGGACTAATTGGAGGGGTGAGGTCATAGAGGAGTCTGAACACAAGAATAAGAATAATAGTATTGTGGTGTGACTGGACCAGGAACCATTGTATATCTGTGAGCACAGGGTTAATGGGTGATTGGAATTTGGTGTGAGTTAGGGTACAAGCAGAAAAGATTTCAATGGCTGTGGTTCATGAAGGTTTGTAACTGGGAGACTTGTCGCTTAACATTAGGACAGTCGAGTCTGGTTTTAACAAAGCGACACATAGTGGTTTAAGGAGCATATGGTCTAAGACAGGGGATGATATTACGCAGGTGGCAGTAGACAGGAATGGTGATGGACAGGATACAGTATTGGAACTCAGCTTAGGGTCAAATCAATCAACGAGGAAGTGAACAGTTTGTGTCAGCCTCATATATTGGTGGATTCATGAAGTAGAGAATAGAGTTTGCATTGTGGATTGAAAATTTTGGCTTCAATCTCCCCAGTGCTGAAATAACAAGGACAGTAATGCAGTTAAACATGTTTTATAGAATTAATAGCTGGACAGAAAGACTTACCAGGGACTCCAACAATAGCTAGGATGGGATAATAAATGTATTGAATCATCCGAAGTGCATCATAAATCCGCCATACTAATGGTATCCAATCATCATCTGCAGTAAGACTATCAAACCAATCGGATAAACTCCTGTCTATTGTTGTAACATTCCAATCTATTGTTCTCATATTCTGACTCAATGTAACATTCCAATCTATTGTTCTCAGATTCTGACCCATTGTTGTAACATTCCAATCTATTGTTCTCAGATTCTGATCTTTACCTCTTTCTGGAGCCGCTGATCCCTGTTAGTGCCGGGGATGATGTTCCCGCTGACACTATGGGATAACACATTGAGAGGATCCGCTTATTAATAGAAGATGGAAACCCTCCAGTGACACAATTAGGGTTCATGGAGACTGGCATTAATTACAGTCACTTAACAAACAGGTTCAGTTAACACATATCAATCCAACACTGTTGGTACCATGATAATGAATAACGTTTACGCTTTCCAGGTGGATGTATGAGGGCTGCTGATGGAAAGAATGGTTGAAATAGCAGAGGAAATGGCCAGAATCTTACAATGCTCCTCGGAGATGGCAGTGGTGATAGATTACTACAGATTCCTCAATGTATCATCCTGTTTAAAACAAGATAAATGGATAAACTCTGGAATCACAGTTCCAGCAGAATAACATCGATGTAAATTTGGGGAAACTATTACAGACTGTAATCTGGGACAAATCCTTTTTGCCTTGGAGAAACAGGAGTTTATAAATGACAAGCATCCTGGATATTTTAATGCCAATCATGTCTGACAAACTTGATCGAGTTCTTCAATGACGTCATGGAGCGGCTTGTTGAAGGCAGCATGGCTGATGTTATTTATATGGACTTTCAAATGTCATCTGATCAAGTGCCATCTAATGGATTTGTCAGGAAAACTACAGCCCATGGATTAAAGGGGCAGGGACAGTGTGGATATGACACTGGCTAAGAAACAGAAAGCAGAGAGAAGTTGTGAATAGTTGTTGTTGAAACTGGTTGGGAGTACACAGTAGTTTAGTTTTAGTTTAGTTTAGTTTAGAGATACAGCACTGAAACAGGCCCTTCGGCCCACCGAGTCTGTGCCGACCATCAACCACCCATTTTTACTAATCCTACACTAATCCCATATTCCTACCACATCCCCACCTGTCCCTATATTTCCCTACCTATACTAGGGGCAATTTATAATGTTCAATGATCCTATCAACCTGCAAGTCTTTGGCATGTGGGAGGAAACCTGAGCACCCGGAGGAAATCCACGCAGATACAGGGAGAACTTGCAAACTCCACACAGGCAGTATCCAGAATTGAACCAGGGTCGCTGGAGCTGTGAGGCTGCGGTGCTAACCACTGTGCCGCCCGTCTACGCTCCCTCTACACTGTACCCATTATACACTCCCAGGACAGGTACAGTGTTTCCCTTTGATCAGTATTAGGATCACTCCTCCCTTTGTCACATATTAATGGCACAGACGTATATATAAATGGCATAATTTCAACGTTTGCAGATGCTGTGGAGCTGGGAGATGTAAACTGTGAGGTGGATAGTCAGAGACTTCAGGAGGACAGAGTTACCAGACCAGGAGCCAATGTAGAACAGCAAGTGCAGGCATGATGGATGAATGGGATTTAGTGTGAATTAGGATACATACAACAGAGTTTTCGATGGGCTCAAGTTTATAAGGAGGGAAGGGAGGATGTAAGTGATGAGAAGATTGGAATAGTTGCATCTGGAGCTAACAAAGGAATGGAAGAGGGATTCAGCAGCAGATTAACCAAGGCAGAAACAGAGACAGGCAATGATATGGAGGTGAAGGTAAGTGGTCTGGCTGATGGAACTGGCAGCTCGGCTCAGAGTTCTATAGGAAGCCTAGGTTGTGAACAAGTTGGTTCAGCCACAGACACTGGCTGTGGAGTGGAATGGACTGGGTGGAGAGGGTCAGTTGAGCGAGGTCATTATGGCGACCGGCAGTGACTGCTCCCATAGTTCAATAACAACACTCAGCAATAGCCAATGAGGCAACAACTTGAGGAACACAAACTCCAGAGATAGACAGCAACTGAAATAATTTTAAAATATATGGACAGAACAGCACAGACACTGTCACAGGGATTAATGTTCAGGAATGCCACACATGCAGAATATTAATCATATTAGTTTAATCTGCTCCCAGGACAGGTACAGAGTTAGGAAGATATAGAGTCAAGCTCGCTCTGCACTGTCCCCATCAAACACTCCCAGGACAGCAACGGCACGGGGTTGGATACAGAGTAAAGCTGCCTCGACACTGTCCCCATCAAACACTCCCAGGACAGGTACAGCGTGAGGAAGAGATAGAGTCAAGCTCGCTCTGCACTGTCCCCATCAAACACTCCCAGGACAGCAACAGCACGGGGTTGGATACAGAGTAAAGCTGCCTCGACACTGTCCCCCTCAAACACTCCCAGGACAGATACAGCACGGGGATTGGCTGGTCAATTTGGAGCACTTCCTGCCAGCAATCAGGGGGAGCAGCTGCACCTGTGCTGCAGCAACTGCAGAGTGGGGAGTGGAGAAAGGTGAATACAGAGTGGAGAGAAACTATCAAGGAAGGCTGCAATTGATTTGGAGAGGTGTGTGTCAGGGCACCTGAAAGACTCTTAAGTTTGAACTGTTTGGGGGAGGGAGAAGAGGCCTGAAGACTCATTGGTGGGGCAGCCAAATCCAGTAGGGGTCCCTGTATTTGTATTGGTGCTTGCACACAGGGAGCTCCCTCACCACCCCAACTGCCTGCTCGGGACAGCTGGAGTTGCCCGGGTGAAGAATGTCTTGTTAAAATCAGAAAAGGAGAGTACCGGGCGGCTCCAGCCGTCCCGGGCGAAGAAGCCTCCCCCAACTGGAAGACAACATACAGTTTTGGACTAATTTTGATAAAGGTGCTCCAACTGGCAGTTGGATCAAACATCCTTTTCAGCCTTTCTCTCCCTTCCTCCACTCAGTCGCCTCAGTCACCTATCCTCCCCTTTTCCTTTACCATCCTACGCCATCCTCCTCTACTCCCACTCCACTTTGTTTAAAGTTAGCTTTTTTTTTTAAATTCTGTAAATTTGTTTTGTTTCTTGGGGGTGGACGTGGCTCTTAGACCCCATGGCAAGACCTCCTTCGCTGGTGGCGGGGCCTTCCCGTACAGATGCTGCTGCAGCTGCTGCAGCTGCTGCAGCTGCACTTGTTGCCCCGTCACCGTTTGCTTTATTAACATCGAAGCATGGGGTCAAGAGCTACATCCACCCGAACATGACTATAGAGGCATGCGTGAAAGCAATGGCCGAGGTTGTCGGCCCTTCGGCCATTGTTGCAGCCTCTAAAATATACGGGAAGGCAGTGTTATTCCTGAAGACCGAGTGGGCGGTGTCCCTGGCACTGAGCAAGGGGCTCACCGTGGGCGGGACCTTTCTGCCAGTGGACCCCCTGGAGGCCACTGCGCAAAGGCTCATTCTATCCAATGTCCCACCCTTCATCCCTGGTGAGCTCCTCCTTCCCCACCTGCACCATCTGGGGGAGGTAAAGACGGGGCTCACCCCAGTCCCGCTCGGTCTTCGGGAGAGCAGCCTCCGACATGTGTACTCCTTCCGCCGCCAGTTATTCATGCAGCTGGCGCGGGAGGAGGTGACAGAGGGCCACTTTAATGTAGAATTCCAGGGGACGGCCTATCGCGTCTTCTGGACCTTGGACGGGGTGCGGTGCCATGACTGTAAGGAGGTGGGGCATGTTCGTAAGAACTGCCCCAAACTCCCGGCTGCCAACTCCAACTCGGCGGCCCAGGGTGGCGACGCTGCACCTCCTCCCACCCCCCCTACACCACCACCGGATACCATTCAGTCGGTACCGGAGGCTGTGGTTTTCATGGCCTCCGGCAGGGAGGGGAGTGACCGTCCAAGTGGAAGGAAGGCGTGGAGGAGAAATAAACATCGAGAGGCGCGTCCCCTGGACAACGTGACACTACCCGAGTCTGAGCTCAGCACAAAGCCCGATCTCAGGAAGTCAACTTGCCCCAGGGCTGGGCTCAGGCACAGTGTGAATAAAAAAAGGAGAGTGTGGATGATATGGAGGTCTCTGAGCCTACGCACACAACTGGGAAAAAGAGGAGAAGGCACCACTGCACAGAGGTAACAAGGGGCCCTGAGGCGCAGGGCCCATCTGTTGGAGGGGAGCTGTCTCCTGTCTCGGGTCCACAGGTTTCCCCTACCGCCACCACCAAGGCTACAAAGTCCGGGCAGGAGCGCCCTATTCCTCAGGATGGAGGGGAGGGGAAGGCCGCGGGACATGAGGCCCCCCCTGAAGGTGTAAGTGGGGCCCTGCTTGTGGTGGGGGAGCCTGGGGACTCCGCCCATTCTGCCAATGCTACTGGGTCGGATGCCCTGAGTGAAGGGGAGGGCGAGGCACCAGAGGGTCGGCCCTCCCAGCCGGAGTCCACCACCAACCAAGAGACACCCGACACGGTTATAACCGAGAATGCTGCCCCATCTGCTGGGCCTGTGGGTGCTGGCGAAGCGGGAGATGGCCTCCTCTCTCCGCCTCCAGTCTCAGCTCCGGCTGGTTTTCCGGAGTCGGGAACTTCTGTCTCCCCTGGACCACTCATTGTTCATGGGACGGAGGTGGAGGGGGTTCCTGAAACGCTGGTGCCTGCAGGCTCCAGTTTCACAATAGAACCCAGAGAGGACTCCTCCACCATCGATCCTGGGGGTAGGATCGTGACGGAGGTGGGACCAGCTGGCGCGGCCGGGACGTTCGCCCCACAGTGTGCTGTGGGCGTGTCGGCCGCTGGCGGTGACGACCCGGAGGAGGATGGGTATTCGGTGTGGGGCACGGAGGATGATCTTGATTCCATCGCCAGTGATGTGGTGGTGTCCCTCGTGCCTCCCACCGAATCTCCTCTCATCCCCACGGCGGAACTCCGGGATTTCCTCGCGGTTTGCAGGGGCTGCCGCAATAAAGTTCAGCTGGCCCTCGACCGCTGGTCGAATCTGGTGCTGATCATCCAGTCCGTCTGTGCTGCCCTGAAGATAACGGGCAAGCGCGCGGGCGTGAAACTGGTTGAGAGGCGCCGTTTTAATGTATTCTTCAATGGGTTGCTGGGGGAGTTGAAGGCCAGGTGCACTTCCACTCCCTTCTCACAGTGAGCTGTTGGTGACGGGGTTTAAGTACCTTTGACATGAAGATAACCATAGCCAGCCTCAACATCAATGGCAGCAGGGGGTCTCACCGCAGATTTCACAATGTCTCAGTCCTCAGTGAAGGGAGATACGCGGTGAGCTTTCTGCAGGAAACCCACACCGTTCCGGGAGATGAAGCCACCTGGCTCCTTGAGTGGCAGGGTGGGGACTACATGAGTCACCTCACCCCTATTTCTAGTGGTGTGGCGATCTTGCTGACCCGTCTTTTCAGCCGGAGATCCTGGGGATCAAGGAACTAGTGCCGGGCCGCTTGCTCCACCTCGCCGTTCGCCAGGGTAGCGTGCCGCTCCACTTTGTGAACGTGTACGCGCCCAGGCCCGGCGCGTTGCAAGTGCGCTTCTTTGAAGAAGTGTCCGCTCTCTTGAGCTCCATCGATAGCGGCGAGTGCATCATCCTCGGGGGGATTTTAACTGCACCCTCGAGGTGGGGGATCGCTCCGGCCCCCAGCGCGGCCAAGCGTCAGGGGAGAAGTTGAGGGGACTGATCAGCTCCCTTAACTTGGTGGACGTCTGGCGGAATCTCCATCCCGACTCCAGCGCCTTCACGTGGATGTCTGGAGGAGGGGGGTCGCGAATCGACCGCCTCCATATTTCGCAGGCGTACGTCTCCCGCGTTTCGGCGGCCTCCATGCGGCTGGTGCCGTGCTCGGACCACCGCCTGGTGTGGGCGGAGTTTACTCCGCTCCGCACGCGGGCTGGGTCCGCGTACTGGCACTTTAACAACCGGCTGCTGGAGGACGTGCGATTTCGGGACTCGTTCTGTCGATTCTGGGCCGACTGGAGAAGGAAGCAGGGGGGCTTCCCCTCCTTGAGGCTATGGTGGGATGTGGGCAAACTCACATCCATGTCTTCTGTCAGGAGTACGCGAAGGGGTCGACCAAGAGGCGGGAAGCCGAGATCGGGCGCCTTGAGAGGGAGGTGCTCGACTTGGAGTCCCGCCTCGGTCATGCCGTCGTGGACCCGGCCCTGTGGCAGGCGTACAAAGAGAAGAAGGGCGCGCTGAGGGACCTGCAGCTCATAGGGTCCCGAGGTGCGTACGTGAGGTCGCGGATCCAGACCCTGGAAGATTTGGAACGAGCCTCACCCTTCTTCTACTCGCTGGAAAAATGGCGGGGGTTCCGTAAGCAGCTCGCCGAGCTGCTGGCCGACGACGGATCCTCCATCACGGATCCGGAGGGAATGGGCCTCCTGGTCCGGACTTATTACAGTGCGTTGTTCTCTCCGGATCCGTCCAGCGAGGATGCGCGCATAGTTTTGTGGGAGGACCTGCCGCAGGTCAGCCCGGAAGGCGCCGAAGGATTGGAGGCTCCGCTCACGTTGGCGGAGCTGACTGGCGCCCTCCACCAGCTCTCGAGGGGCAAATCCCCAGGGCTGGATGGGTTGACCGTGGAGTTCCTCAGGGCGTTCTGGGACGTCCTGGGGGACGATTACGCGCGGGTCCTGGGGGAAAGCCTGGCGACCGGGGAGATGCCCCTCTCGTGGCGCAGGGCGGTCATCGTCCTGCTGCCGAAGAGGGGCGATCTCCGCCTGCTTAAAAACTGGCGTCCGGTCTCCCTCCTCAGCACGGATTATAAGATCTTTGCCCGGGCTATGTCTACCCGCCTGGACTCCGTGCTGGCCCACATGATCCACCCCGACCAGTCCTACACGGTCCCGGGCCGGTCCATCCAGGACAACATCCACCTGGTCCGGGACCTGATCCATCTTTCCCGGAGGACTGGTCAGTCGGTCGCCTTTCTCTCCCTCGATCAGGAGAAGGCGTTCGACAGGGTGGATCACGATTACCTTTTCGGGACTCTGGGCGCTTTCGGACTCGGGCCGCATTTCGTGGCCCGGGTCCGACTTTTATACGCCGCCGCAGAGTGTCGAGTCAAATTTAACGGGTCCTTGACGGCGCCCCTTCGATTTGGAAGAGGAGTGCGTCAGGGGTGCCCCATGTCCGGCCAATTGTATACCATCTGCGTGGAGCCCTTCCTGTGCCTGCTTCGCAGGAGGTTGACGGGATTGGCTCTGCGCGAGCCGGCCATGCGGGTCGTGCTCTCGGCTTACGCCGACAACGTGCTCCTCGCAATCACAGATCCCGTTGACTTGCGGAGGATGCGCGACTGCCAGCAGACCTTTTCTGCCGCGTCCTCCGCGAGGATCAATTGGGAGAAATGTTCCGGACTCCTGGTTGGTCACTGGCTGGTGGACTCCCTGCCGGAGGAGATGACACCTTTTGCGTGGAGCACCACGCACCTCCTCTATCTGGGAGTCCACCTTCGCCCCGCTGAGGAAGCCTGGCCAGCAAACTGGCAGGAGTTGGAGGCGAAAGTCACCGCTCGGCTGGGGCGCTGGACAGGACTGCTCCGAGTGCTTTCCTACAGGGGCCGAGCGTTGGTCATAAACCAACTGGTGGCCTCCATGCTGTGGTACCGGTTGGACACTTTGGCCCCGCCCCCTGTATTTGCCACCAAGATCCAAAAGAAACTCGTCGATTTCTTCTTGGGCAAGAGGAAACACTGGGTCTCTGCCGCGATCCTGAGTCTCCCGATCGAGGAGGGCTGTCAGTCGCTGGTGTGCGTCCGCACCCAGGCTGCGACTCTACGCCTTCGGACCCTGCAGAGATACCTGTACGTTGAGCGTCCTCCCAGATGGTGTGCGCTGGCGACGTATTTTTTCCGCCAGTGTCACTGCCTTCAAGACGACACGCAGCTCCCGGTAAAGTCCGTTAGCCGCGCCTCTCTGAGGGAGTTGCCTGTCTTTTACCGGGATCTTTTCCGAGTCTGGAACATGGTCGCCTCCAGTCAGGGCGCTCCCCCGCCGGCGGAGGTGAGCGCCTCGGCTGTCAGGGCGGCCGACTCCGGGGACGGTCCGGCGGGCGGAGGACTGGCCGAAACCCCCGGGACGCCTCTCACTGCGGGTGGCGAGGGGGCTCGGGAGTGCGGAGCGATCCCGGCCGAGCTGACTCCCGCTCGGCCGGAACTGCTCATCGGACCCAGGCCCTGAAACCCTCCTCGGGAGCCAGACCCGCACAACCCGAGCCGCCTCTCGGAAATGCCCTCCGTGCCATTCCAATCGGCGCGGAGGGGTTTCCTGTACGGGCTGCTCCTGCACACTCTCCACTTCCTCGCCCTCGTCAGCCGGCCGGATACGCCCTGGCGGTCCGCGTTGCCATCTGGCGGCGTGGGGAAACCCCGATGGAGGTCTCTCTACGCGGGAGTCTTCCTCCTTTACATCGGGGACCTGGGGTGGAGGGTGCTGCACAGAGCAGTCCCGTGCAATAGGCTTTTAAGTAGGTTCACGGACTCCCAGGCCACCTGTACTTTCTGCGGCCTGGACGAGTCCGTGTTCCACATTTATACGGAGTGTGCGAGGTTGCAGCCCCTATTTGAGTATCTGAAGGGGCTGCTCCTCAAATTCTGGCTGCACTTCAGTCCCACGCTCCTGATCATTGGGCACCCGGTGCGGAGGGGCTTGGGCCGGGAGGAGGATCTCCTCGTTGGTCTGCTCCTGGGCCTGGCCAAGGTGGCAATTCACAGGTCCAGGTTGCGGGCCGTCGGGGGGTCCGTCCTCCCCGATTGCCTGCCCCTCTTCCGCGGTTAAGTTCGCGCCCGGGTGTCCCTGGAAAAGGAGCATGCGGTGTCCGCCGGTACGCTTGAGGCCTTCCGCGCCCGGTGGGCACCGCAGGGACTGGAGTGCATCGTCGACGCCGAGAAAGGCATTTTAATTTGAGTTTTTTGTTTATTTATCTGGTTTTAATAAAGTTATTTTAAAAATATAAGGGTGTATATAAAGGGGGCCTGAGGAATAAAGGCCCCCTCGACATAAAAAATATATAAAGGGGGCCTGAGGAATAAAGGCCCCCTCGACATAAAAATATATAAAGGGGGCCTGGGGTGTAAAGGTCCCCTCGACATAAAAAAAAAGAAAAAAAAAAAAAGAAAAAAAAAAACGGGGATTGGCTGTTCTCTGATTTGGGAGCCTGAGTGCATCAAGGAGGTGCAGCTGACTGTGGCTGTGTGCAGAGGTTGGAGGCTGCAGGCTGTGTGACTGCTGCAAGAGGGAGAGACTCAAACTGAAACAAAAGTTTTTTCCAAATTTCAACAAAGGAAGGAAGGCAGAGAACTGGAAGAACTGGAAGCTCTTTTTGTGAGTTTGCTTGGTACTGAAAGTCTTTTTCATTGATTGTTGGGGGTGGGGAAAGAAGAGACCTGAAGACCTTGGGTGGGGCTGTATTGTTCAATAGGGAGCTCCTGTGTTTAACATCTTTGGATAGGGAGCTCCCTCCCCACCCCAACTACTAAGCCTGGGACAGCTGGAGCTGCCCAGGTGAAGAGACTTATTATCTGAACATCAAAGGAGGCGTGTGCCTGGGCAGCTTACAGCTGACCCAGGTGAAGACATCACCCCACCCTCCCAACTGGAAGACCAGCTACAAGACTTGTGCAATACTAACAAAGACTGATTCCTCTTGGCCTTCCTCTCCCTCAGCCTCTTCCCCTGTGCTACATCCTTTAAGTGTTACATTTTTGATTTATTGTATTTGCTCTTTTCTTTTTTTTTGCTCTCAACAAAGTGCTTGTAACTCTTCTACCCCATGACATCTCAGCCCTCTCCGGTGGCGGGGCCTTCCTATGCTGCAGCAGCTGCGACAGCTGCTCCTGTGGCCCCGTCACCATTTAAAATCTTCACATCAAAGCATGGGGTGAAGAGTTACACCCATCCTAATATGACTATTGAGGCTTGTGTTAAGGCAATGGCCGTGGTTGTCGGCCCCTCGGCCATTGTTGCAGCCTCAAAGATGTATGGGAAGGCTGTGTTCTTCCTGAAGACCGAGCGGGCTGTGTCCCTCGCCCTAAGTACGGGGCTCACAGTGGGTGGGATTTTCCTGCCAGTGGACCCTCTGGGGGCCACTGCACATCGGGTAACCTTGTCGAACGTCCCACCCTTCATTCCTGATGAGCTCCTCCTCCCCACCTACACCATCTGGGGGAGGTGAGGTCAGGGATCACCCCAGTCCCGCTCGGTCTTCGGGAGCACAGCCTCCGACATGTCTGCTCCTTCCGCCGCCAGCTATTCATGCAGCTGGCGCGGGAGGAGGTCTTGGAGGGCCACTTCAGTATAGAGTTTCAGGGGACGGCCTACCGCGTCTTCTGGACTTCGGATGGAGCGCGGTGCCACGTCTGCAAGGGGGTGGGGCATGTTCGTAAGAATTGCCCCAACCTCCCGGCCGCCAGCTCCACCTCGGCGGCCCAGAGTGGTTCCACAGCACCTCCTCCCACTCCCCCAACACATCCAATAAACACCGCTCAGTCGGTTCCGGAGGCTGTGGTTTTCACAGCCTCCGGCGGGGAGGGGAGCGTCCGTCCGAGCGGAAGGAAGACGCGGGGAAAAATGAAACATCATGAGGCGCGTCCCCTGGACACTTTGACTCAACCCGAGCCTGAGCTCAGCCCAAAGCCCATTCCCATGGAATCCACCTGTCCCAGGGCTGGGCTCAGGCCCAGTGTGACTAAAAATGGAATTAAGGGTGCGGAGGCGGAGGCCTCTGATGACATGGAGGTCTCTGAGTCTCCGCGCCCAAGTGCTAAAAGCAGGAGAAGGCACCCCTCCACAGAAATAACACAGGGCCCTGAGGTGCATGGCCCATTTGTTGGAGCGGAGCTGCCTCCTGTTTCTGGTCCTCAGGTACACCCTACCGCCACCAGCAAGGCTACAAAGTCCGGGCAGGTGCTCCATATTCCTCAGGATGGAGGGGAGGGGATGGCCCCGGTGCATGAGGCCCCTCCTGAAGGAGTAAGTGGGGCCCTGCTTGTGGTGGGGGAGCCTGGGGAAGCCGCCCATTCTGTCACTGCTACTGGGTCGGGTGTCCTGAATGAAGGGGAGAGCGAGGCCCCAGAGGGTCGGGACTCCCAGCCGGAGTCCACCACCAACCAGGAGACACCCGACCCAGTTATAACTGAGAATGCTGCCCCATCTGCTGGGCCTGTGGGTGCTGGCGGAGCGGGAGATAGCCTCCTCCCTCCGCCTCCAGTCTCGGTTCCGGCTGGTTTCCCGGAGTTGGGATCTTCTGTCTCCCCTGGACCACACATTGCCCTGGGGACGGAGGTGGAGGGGGGTCCTGAACCGCTGGTGCCTGCAGGCTCCAGTTTCACAATAGAACCCAGAGAGGACTCCTCCGCCATCGATCCTGGGGGTGGGATCGTGACGGAGGCGGGACCAGCTGGCGCGGCCGGAACGTCCTCCCCACACTGTGTGGTGGATGTGTCGGCCGCTGGCGGTGACGACACGGAGGAGGATGGGGATTCGGTGCGGGGCACGGAGGATGATCTTGATTCCATCGCCAGTGAGGTGGTGGAGTCCCTCGTGCCTCCCACCGAATCTCCTCTGATCCCCACGGCGGGGTTGCCGCAATAAAGTTCAGCTGGCCCTCGACCATTGGTCGAATCTGGCGCTGATCATACAGTCCGTCCGTGCTGCCCTTAAGATAGCGGGCAAGCGTGCGGACGTGAAACTGGTTGAGAGGCGCCGTTTTAATGTGTTCGTCAATGGGTTGCTGGGGGAGTGGAGGGCCAGGTGCACTTCCACTCCCACCTCACAGTGAGGTGTTTGTGACGGGTTTTAATTACCTTTGACATGAAGATAACCATAGCCAGCCTCAACATCAACGGCAGCAGAGGGGCTCACCGCAGATTTCACAATCTCTCAGTCCTTAGGGAAGGGAGATACGCGGTGAGCTTTCCGCAGGAAACATACACCATTCCGGGAGACGAAGCCACCTGGCTCCTGGAGTGGCAGGGTGGGGTCTACATGAGTCACCTCACCCCTATTTCTAGTGGGGCGGCTATCTTGTTGGCCCCGACTTTTCAGCCGGAGATCTTGGGGGTCAAGGAGCGAGTGCCGGGCCGCTTGCTCCACCTCGCCGTTCGCCTGGGTAGTGTGCCGCTCCACTTTGTGAACGTGTACGCGCCCAGGCCTGGCGCGTTGCAAGCGCGCTTCTTTGAAGAAGTGTCCACTCTCTTGAGCTCTATCGATAGCGGCGAGAGCATCATCCTCGGAGGGGGGATTTTAACTGCACCCTCGAGGTGGGGGATCGCTCCGGTCCCCAGCGCAGCCAAGCGTCGGTGGAGAAGTTGAGGGGACTGATCAGCTCCCTTAACTTGGTGGACGTCTGGCGGAATCTCCATCCCGACTCCAGCGCCTTCACGTGGAGGTCTGGAGGAGGGGGGTCGCGAATCGACCGCCTCTACATTTCGCAGGCATACGTCTCCCGCGTTTCGGCGGCCTCCATGCGGCTGGTGCCGTGCTCGGACCACCGCCTGGTGTGGACGGAGTTTACTCTGCTCCGCACGCGGGCTGGGTCCGCGTCCTGGCACTTTAACAACCGGCTGCTGGAGGACGTGCGATTTCGGGACTCGTTCTGTCGATTCTGGGCCGACTGGAGAAGGAAGCAGGGGGGCTTCCCCTCCTTGAGGCTATGGTGGGATGTGGGCAAGACTCACATCCGCGTCTTCTGTCAGGAGTACGCGAAGTGGTCGACCAAGAGGCGGGAAGCCGAGATCGGGCGCCTTGAGAGGGAGGTGCTCGACTTGGAGTCGCGCCTCGGTCATGCCGTCGTGGACCCGGCCCTGTGGCAGGCGTACAAAGAGAAGAAGAGCGCGCTGAGGGACCTGCAGCTCATAGTGTCCCGAGGCGCGTACGTGAGGTCGCGGATCCAGACCCTGGAAGATTTGGACCGCGCCTCACCCTTCTTCTACTCGCTGGAAAAATGGCGGGGGGTCCGTAAGCAGCTCGTCGAGCTGCTGGCCGACGACGGATCCTCCATCACGGATCCGGAGGGAATGGGCCTCCTGGTCCGGACGTATTACAGTGCGTTGTTCTCTCCGGATCCTTCCAGCGAGGATGCGCGCAGAGTTTTGTGGGAGGACCTGCCGCAGGTCAGCCCGGAGGGCGCCGAAGGATTGGAGGCTCCGCTCACGTTGGCGGAGCTGACTGGCGCCCTCCACCAGCTCTCGAGGGGCAAATCCCCAGGGCTGGATGGGTTGACCGTGGAGTTCCTCAGGGCGTTCTGGGACGTCCTGGGGGACGATTACGCACGGGTCCTGGGGGAAAGCCTGGCGACCGGGGAGATGCCCCTCTCGTGGCGCAGGGCAGTCATCGTCCTGCTGCCGAAGAGGGGCGATCTCCGCCTGCTTAAAAACTGGCGTCCGGTCTCCCTCCTCAGCACGGATTATAAGATCTTTGCCCGGGCTATGTCTATCCGCCTGTGCTCCGTGCTGGCCCACATGATCCACCCCGACCAGTCCTACACGGTCCCGGGCCGGTCCATCCAGGACAACATCCACCTGGTCCGGGACCTGATCCATCTTTCGCGGAGGACTGGTCAGTCGGTCGCCTTTCTCTCCCTCGATCAGGAGGAGGCGTTCGACAGGGTGGATCACCATTACCTTTTCGGGACTCTGCGCGCTTTCAGACTCGGGCCGCATTTTGTGGCCCGGGTCCGACTTTTATACGCCGCCGCAGAGTGTCTAGTCAAATTTAATGGGTCCTTGACGGCGCCCCTTCGATTTGGGAGAGGAGTGCGTCAGGGGTGCCCCATGTCCGGCCAATTGTATACCATCTGCGTGGAGCCCTTCCTGTGCCTGCTTCGCAGGAGGTTGACGGGATTGGCTCTGCGCGAGCCGGCCATGCGGGTCGTCCTCTCGGCTTACGCCGACGACGTGCTCCTCCCAATCACAGATCCCGTTGACTTGCGGAGGATGTGCGACTGCCAGCAGACCTTTTCTGCCGCGTCCTCCGCGAGGATCAATTGGGAGAAATGCTCCGGACTCCTGGTTGGTCAGTGGCGGGTGGACTCCCTGCCGGAGGAGATGACATCTTTTGCGTGGAGCACTACGCACCTCCTCTATCTGGGAGTCCACCTTAGCCCCGCTGAGGAAGCCTGGCCAGCAAACTGGCAGGAGTTGGAGGCGAAAGTCACCGCTCGGCTGGGGCTCTGGACAGGACTGCTCCGAGTGCTTTCTTACAGGGGCTGAGCGTTGGTCATAAACCAACTGGTGGCCTCCATGTTGTGGTACCGGTTGGTCACTTTGGCCCCGCCCCCTGTATTTGCCACCAAGATCCAGAAGAAACTCGTCGATTTCTTCTGGGTCAAGAGGAAACACTGGGTCTCTGCCTCGGTCCTGAGTCTCCCGATCGAGGAGGGCGGTCAGTCGCTGGTGTGCGTCCGCACCCAGGCTTCGACTCTCCACCTTCGGACCCTGCAGAGATACCTGTACATCGAGCGTCCTCCCAGATGGTGTGCGCTGGCGACGTATTTTTTCTGCCAGTGTCACTGCCTTCAAGACGACACGCAGCTCCCGGTGGAGTCCGTTAGCCGCGCCTCTCTGAAGGAGTTGCCTGTCTTTTACCGGGATCTTTTCCGAGTCTGGAACATGGTCGCCTCCAGTCAGGGCGCTCCCCCGCCGGCGGATGTGAGCGCCTCGGCTGTCAGGGCGGCCGACTCCGGGGACGGTCCGGCGGGCGGAGGAGTAGCCGAAACTCCCGGGACGCCCCTCACTGCGGGTGGCGAGGGGGCTCGGGAGTGCGGAGTGATCCCGGCCGAGCTGACCCCCGCTCGGCCGGAACTGCTCATCGGACCCAGGCCCCGAAACCCTCCTCGCTAGCCGGTCCCGCACAACCCGAGCCGCCTCTCGGAAATGCCCTCCGTGCCATTCCAATCGGCGCGGAGGGGTTTCCTGTACGGGCTGCTCCTGCACACTCTCCACTTCCTCGCCCTCGTCAGCCGGCCGGACACGCCCTGGCGGTCCACGTTGCCATCTGGCGGCGAGGGGAAACCCCGATGGAGGTCTCTCTACGCGGGAGTCTTCCCCCTTTACATCGGGGACCTGGGGTGGAGGGTGCTGCACCGAGCAGTCCCGTGCAATATGCTTTTAAGTAGGTTCACGGACTCCCAGGCCACCTGTACTTTCTGCGGCCTGGACGAGTCCGTGTTCCACATTTATACGGAGTGTGCGAGGTTGCAGCCCCTATTTGAGTATCTGAAGGGGCTGCTCCTCAAATTCTGGCTGCACTTCAGTCCCACGCTCCTGATCTTTGGGCAACCGGTGCGGAGGGGCTTGGGCCGGGGGTAGGATCTCCTCGTCGGTCTGCTCCTGGGCCAGGCCAAGGTGGCAATTCACAGGTCCAGGTTGCGGGCCGTCGGGGTGTCCGTCCTCCCCGATTGCCTGCCCCTCTTCCACGGTTACGTTCGCGCCCGGGTGTCCCTGGAGAAGGAGCATGCGGTGTCTGCCGGTGCGCTTGAGGCCTTCTGCGACCGGTGGGCACCGCAGGGACTGGAGTGCATTGTCAACGCCGAGAATGGCATTTTAATTTGAGTTTTTTGTTTATTTATCTGGTTTTAATAAAGTTATTTTAAAAATATAAGTATTTATATAAAGGGGGCCTGAGGAATAAAGGCCCCCTCGACAGAAAAAAAAAAATGTGGTTAGATACAGAGTAAAGCTCCTTCTACACTGTCCCCCCCCCCAAAAAAAACGGGCTGACTCCTGGCTAATTGGAGGTGCTGAGTGCATCAACGAGATGCAGCTGTGTGCAGATGCTGAAGGCTGGAGGCTGGAAGGCTGCTGCAAGAGGGAGAGACTGAGATTGAAACAAAGGGTTTACATCTGTCTTTTTGAAAGAAGAAAGCAGGAGGTCAGAAGAACTGACAACTCATGTGAGTTTGGGTTTTGTAATCCTTTCATTGATTGTTGTCCGGAGGGGGAAAGGAAGAGACCATAAAACCTTGGGTGGGGTTGCTTGTTTGAACAAGGAGCTCCTGTGTTTAAAAGCATTGAATAGGAGCTCTTTCCCCACTCCAAAGAGCTAGCCTGGGATAGCTGGATCTGCCCAGGTGAAGAGACTTTCTCTTAACTGTGTAAACCACATCAGAAGCAGAGTGTGCCGGGGCAACTACAGCTGTCCCAGTTGAAGACATCGCACCCCTCCCACCACCAACTGGAAAACCAGCACAAGGACTTCCTGAATTAACACCAGCAAATAGATTGGTTCCTCCAGACCCTCCTCTCATTCAGCCTCTCTCCCTAACCATACCCTCCAGTCGATGCTTTTTGGGATAACTCATTATTTGTTATTCCTTTCTCTCGATTTCTATTTTTATTTTTTCTCTCAACGCTGGGTCAACCCCATGGCTTTACAGTCCTGTCCAGTGGCGGTGCCTTCCTATGCTGCAGCAGCTGCTCCTGTGGCCCTGTCACCATTTTAAATATTGACATCGAAGCATGGGGTGAAGAGTTACACCCATCCCAATATGTCTATAGAGGCCTGTGTGAAGGCAATGGCCGAGGTTGTCGGCCCCTCGACCATTGTGGCAGCCTCAAAAATGTAGGGGAAGGCTGTGTTCTTCCTGAAGACTGAGCAGGCCATGTCCCTGACCCTGAATAAAGGGCTCACTGTGGGTGGGAATTTTATGCCGGTGCTCCCTCTTGGGGCCACTGCGCAGCGGATAATACTATCAAATGACCCGCCCTTCCTTCCCAGTGAGCTCCTCCTCCCCCACCTGCGCCATCTGGGGGAGGTAAGGTCGGGGCTCCCGCCAGTCCCGCTAGATCTTTGGGAGCACAGCCTCCTGCATGTCTACTCCTTCCGCCGCCAGCTATTTATTCAGCTGGCGTGGGAGGAGGTCTTGGAGGGCGATTTCGATGTAGAGTTCCAGGGGACGGCCTACCGCATCTTCTGGACCTCGGACGGGGCGCGGTGCCTTATCTGCAAGGGGGTGGGGCATGTTCGTCCACCATTTTCACCTCGGCGGCCCAGTGTGGCGCCACTGCACCACCTCCAATTACAACACACATCCGACAGACACTGCTCAGTCGGTTCCGGAGGCTATGGTTTTCACAGCCTCCAGTGGGGAGGGAAATGCCGGTCCGGGTGGAGGAAAGGCGTGGAGGAAAAGTAAACACCGAGAGGCTCGTCCCCTGGACACCATGACACAACCCGAGCCTGAGCTCAGCCCAAGGTCCACTCCCAGGGAATTCAACTGTCCTGGGCTGGGCTCAGGCCCAGAGTAACTAAAAAAAGGAGGGTGCGGTGGCTGAGGCCTCTGATGACATGGAGGTTTCTGAGCCTATGCGCCTTAGCGGGAAAAAGAGGAGAAGGCACCCCTCCACAAGGTAACACAGGGCTCTGAGGTGCAGGATCCTCCTGCCACCACTACCAACATGAAGGCTGCAAAGTCTGGGCAGGAGCTCCCTATTCCTCAGGATGGAGGGAAGGGGGAGGCCCCTCTACATGCAGCCCCTCCTGTGGGAACAAGTGGTGCTCTACTTTTGGTGGGGGAGCCTGGGGACGCCTCCCATTTTGCCATTGGGTCGGGTGCCCTGAGTGGAGAGGTGTGCAAGGCCCCAATGGGTCGGCCTTCCCAGCCAGAATCCACTCACTACCAGAAGACACCAGACCCGATTATAACCGCAAATGCTGCCACATCTGCTGGACCTGTGGGTGCTGGCAGAGCGGGAGATGGCCTCCTCGCTACGCCTCTGTTCTCGGCTCTGGCTGGATTTCCAGAGTCGGGTCCTCCAATATCCCCTGGACCACACATTGGCCTGGGGACGGAGGTGAAGAGGGTTCTTGAACCTCTGGTGCCCACAGGCTCCAGTTTCACAGTAGAACCCAGAGAAGACTTCTCCGCCATCGATCCTGGAGGTGGGATCGTGACAGAGATGGGAGCAGCTGGCGAGGCCGGTGCGTCCGCCCCACAGTCTGTGGTGGATGATGACCAGGAGGAGGATGGAGACTCGGTGTGGGGCACGGAGGATGACCTTGATTCCATCACCAGTGAAATGGTGGAGTCCCTCGTGCCTCCCACCGAGTCTCCTGTCATCCCCACGGTGGAACTCAGGTAATTCCTCAAGGCTTGCAGTGGTTGCTGCAATAAGGCTCAGCTGGCCCTCGACCGTTGGTCAAGTCTGGCACTGATCATCCAGTCCATCCGTGCCGCCCTCAAGAAAGCGGGAAAGCGTGCAAGCGCGAAACTGGTTATGAGGCGGTGTTTTAATGCATTCCTCAATGGGTTGTGCACTTCCACTCCCTCCTCACAGTCAGGTGTTGGAGACGGCTTTTGAGTACCTTTGACATAAAGAAAGCCATAGACAACATCAACATCAAGGGCAGCAGGGGGGTCTCACCGCAGATTTCACAATCACTCAGTCCTTAGGGAAGGGAGATACGGGTGAGCTTTCTGCAGAAAACCCACAGCGTTCCGGGAGATGAAGCCACCTGGCTCCTGGAGTGGCAGGATGGGGCCTACATGAGTCACCACACCCCTACTTCTAGTGGGGTATCTTGTTGGCCCCGACCTTTCAGCCCGAGATCTTTGGTGTCAACGACCTATTGCTGGGTCGCTTACTCCACGTCACCGTTCGCCTGGGTAGCGTGCCGCTCCACTTTGTGAACGTGTATGCGCCCAGGCCCGGCACGTTGCAAGCGCGCTTCTTTGAAGAAGTGTCCACTCTCTTGAGCTCCATCGATAGCGGCGAGTGCATCATCCTCGGGGAGGGGGGGGGATTTTAACTGCACCCTCGATTTGGCGGATCGCTCCGGTCCCCCGTGCGGCCAAGCGTCGGTGGAGAAGTTGAGGGGACTGATCAGCTCCCTCAACTTGGTAGACGTCTGGTGGAATCTCCATCCCGACTCCAGCACCTTCACGTGAAGGTCTGGAGGAGGAGGGTCACGAATCGACCACCTCTACTTTTTGCAGTCATACGTCCCCCGCTTCTCGCTGGCCTCCATGCGGCTGGTGCCGTGCTCGCACCGCCACCTGGTGTGGGTGGAGTTCACTCCGTTTGAAAGCGGGCAGGGTCCGGGTCCTGGTACTTTAACAACTGGCTGCTGGAGGACGAACGATTCTGGGACTCGTTCCGTAGATTCTGGGCCTTATGGAGAAGGAAGCAGGGGGGGCTTCCCCTCCTTGAGGCTATGGTAGGATGTGGGAAGATAACATCCGCGTCTTCTGTCAGGAGCACGCGAAGGGATCGACCATGAGGCGGGAAGCCGAGATCGGGCGCCTAGAGAGGGAGGTGCTCGACTTGGAGACATACCTCGGTCATGCCGTAGTGGACCTGGTAACTGTGGCAGGCATATAAGGGCAAGAAGGGTGCGCTGAGGGACCTGCAGCACAAAGGGTCCCGAGGCGTGGATGTGAGGTCACGTATCCAGATCCTGGAAGATTTACACTGCGCCTCATCCTTCTTCTGCTCTCTGCAAAAATGGCAGGGGGTCCGTAAGCAGCTCGTCGAGCTGCTGGCCGACGGCGGATCCTCCGTCACACATTTGGAGGAAATGGGCCTCCTGGTCCGCACTTATTACAGTCCGTTGTTCTCTCCGGATCCGTCCAGCGAGGAGGCGCGCAGAGTTATGTGGGAAGACTTGCTGCAGGGCAGCCCGGAGGGCGTCGAAGGATTGGAGGCTCCACTCATGTTGACCAGCGCCCTCCAGGTGCTCTCGACAGGCAAATGCCGGAGCCTGAATGGGCTGACCATTGAGTTCCTCAGGGCGTTCTGGGACGTCCTGGGGGATGATTACACGCAGGTCCTGGGGGAAGCCTGGCGACTGAGTCATCGTCCGGCTGCCGAAGTGGGGCGATCTCTGCCTGCTTAAAAACTGGCGTCCAGTCTCCCTCCTCAGCATGGATTATAAGATTTTTGCCCGGGTTATGTCAAGCTGCCTGGGCTCCGTGCTGGCAATCATGATCTACCACGTTCCGCCCTACACGGTCCCAGGCCGGTCCATCCAGGCCAAAATCCACCTGGTCCAGGATTTGATCCATCTTGCCCAGAGGTCTGGTCAGTCGGCCGCCTTTCTCTCCCTCAATCAGAAGAAGGTGTTCGACAGGGTGGATCACGAATACCTTTTCGGGACACTGCGCGCTTTCAGATTCGGGCCGCATTTTGTGGCCCGGGTCCGACTTTTATATGCCACCGCAGAGTGTCTAGTCAAAGTTAACGGGTCCGTGATTGCGCCCCTTCGCTTTGGGAGAGGAGTGCGTCAGGGATGCCCCATGTCCGACGAATTGCAAACCATCTGCGTGGAGCCCTTCCTGTGCCTGCTTCGCACGAGTTTGGCGTGATTGGCTCTGCGCGAGCGGGCCACGCGGGTTGTCCTCTCAGCTTACGCCGACGACATGCTCCTCACGGTCACAGATCCCATTGACCTGTGGAGGATGCACGACTGCCAGCAGACCTTTTCTGCTGCGTCCTCCGCGAGGATCAATTGGGAGAAATGTTCCAGACCCCTGGTGGGTCAGTGACGGGTGGAATCCCTGCCGAAAGACTTGATACCTTTTGTGTGGAGCACCACATACCTCCTCTATCTGGGAGTCCACCTTAGCCCGCCTCAGGAAGCCTGGCCGGCAAACTGGCAGGAGTTGGAGGCGAAAGTCACCACTCGGCTGAGGCGCTGGGCAGGAGTGCTCCGAATGCTTTCCTACAGGGGCCTTGCGTTGTTCATAAACCAACTGGTGGCCTCCATGCCGTGGTACCGGTTGGTCACTTTGGCCCCGCCCCCTGCATTACACACCAAGAACCGGAAGAAATTCGTCGATTTCATCTGGGTCAAGAGGAAACACAGGGTCTCCGCCATGGTCCTGAGTCTCCTGATGGAGGAGGGCGGCCAGTCGCTGGTGTGCGTCCGCACCCAGGCTGCGATTCTTCACGTTCGGACCCTGCAGAGATACCTGCAGAGATCGTCCTCCCAGATGGTGTGCGCTGGCGACGTATTTTTTCCACCAGTGTCACTGCCTTCAAGACGACACGCAGCTCCCAGTGGAGTCCGTTAGCCGCGCTTCTCTGAGGGAGTTGCCTGTCTTTTATCGGGATCTATTCCGAGTCTGGAACATGGTCGCGTCCAGTCAGGGTGCTCCCTCGCCAGCTGAGGAGAGTGCCTCGGCTGTCCGGGCAGCGTACTCCAGGGTCAGACCAGTGGGCAGAGGAGTAGCCGAAGCACCTGGGATGCCCCTCACTGTGGGTGGTGTTTGGGCTCGGGAGAGCGGACCCAGGCCCCCAAACCCTCCTCAGGAGCCAGTCCCACACAGCCCGAGCCGCCTCTCAGAAAATGCCCTCCGTGCCATTCCAGTCAGCGTAGAGGGGTTTCCTGTACGGGCTGCTCCTGCACACTCTCCACTTCCTCGCCTTCGTCAGCCGGCCGGATACGCCCTGGCGGTCTGCCTTGCAATCTGGCGGTGAGGCGAAACCCCGATGGAGGTCTCTTTACGCGGGAGTCTTCCCCCTTTACCTCGGGGACCTGGGGTGGAGGGTGTTGCACAGGGCGGTCCCGTACAGCAGACTTTTACGTAGGTTCACGGACTCCCAGGCCGCCTATACTTTCTGCGTCCTGGACAAGTCCGTGTTTCACATCTATGCGGAGTGTGCGAGGTTGCAGCCCCTCTTTGAGTATTTTAAGGGGCTGCACCACATGTTCTGGCTGCACTTCAATCCCACGTTCCTGATCTTTGGGCACCCGGTCCGGAGGGGCTTAAGCCGGGATGAGGATCTCCTCGTCGGTCTGCTCCTGGGCCTGGCAAAGGTGGCAATTCACAGGTCCAGGCTGCGGGCCGTCGGGGGGTCCGTCCTCCCCGATTGCCAGCCCCTCTTCTGCGGTTACACTCGCGCCCGGGTGTCCCTGGAGAAGGAGTAGGCAGTTTCCGCCGGTACGCTTGAGGCCTTCTGTGACCGGTGGACACCACAGGGACTGGAGTGCATCATCGATGCCGCGAATGGCACTTTAATTTGAGATTTTGGTTTATTTATCTGTTTTAAATAAAGTTATTTAAAAAATTTAAATATGTATATAAAGCGGGCCTGAGGAATAAAGCCCCCCTCAATATGGGATATATAAAAGGGGAAGAAAAATAAACAGGGTTAGATATAGAGTAAATCTCCCTCTACACTGTCCCCATCAAACACATACAGTGCAGGAATGGCACGGGTTTACAAACAGAGCAAATGTCCATCTATCTGTGCTATCGATGTTGCATGGTTAGTTTGGATAAGCTGGAGTTGTTCTCCCTGGAGTAAAGGAGATTGAGAGAGATTTGATAGAGGTGTACAAGATTATGACAGATGTAGATAAGATAGACAAGGAAAAACTATTCCCATTTACTGATGAAACACGGACAAGGGGACACAGCTGGAAGGTTTTGGGTAAGAGATACAGGGGGAATATGAGGAAGAACTTTTTTACACAGTGAATGGTAATGAGATGGAACTCACTGCCCGTGAGGGTGGTGGAAGATAAGACAATCAATGATTTCAAAAGGAAACTGGATGGGCACCTGAAGGAAATGAACTTGCAGGGATAGGGGGATTGAGAGGGGGAGTGGGAATGACTGGATTGTTCCAGATTGAGCTGGCATGGAGGGGTAAAATGGCCTCCTTTTATGTCGGAAATTATTTTATGACTACATCGATTTCTACATCCCTACGTTAGATTTGTCTCATGCTCCTGCCTGTAAAAATCCAGATACATAGACGTTCAATGAAACTGTGACCTTAACAGCCTCTGACAGCTCCGTCCTCACCCTGGTGTGAGGCTCCAGCTCGTGTTGCAGGAGGTTACACAGCTCTGCGACCACCTCTTTATTGAATCATAGTCACCTCACACACTGCTCCTGGGTTAGGTGTAGGTAGGAAAAGTGCTCTTGAAAAACCGGGGTGGGTAGGGCAGAGCCCCCTCCTCCTCCCTCTTTACAGAGACTCCCCTCTCTGCAGCCTCTGCTCCATTTGTTGGTCATGTGACAGACCCAGAGACACTGTAACTACAGTCCCCATACCTCGTCCAGAGTTGGTTCAATAAATCCTCTCTCCTCCCTGAATGTCTGCAGCAGCTCACAACACAACCTCCAGAAAACCATCCACAGCACCTCCACTAACTTTACAACAGCAAATGTAAGTCACAAGCCCCTCACCTGTACGTTGGATTGCTGGTCCTTTTAAATAACACCAGTGGGGGTCCTTCGTGCTGCTGAATGTATGTTCAGCTGAGAGAGACTAACACAGGCGGTCAGTCGACATGCACAAATCAAGATTTAAAGACGTACATCAAAGCTGTCGGAATGGCAGATTGACGTCAATTCAAACCCTTCCTCACACTAACAGCACATGCACAGTATACCCAGGCTAGTTCCCTGCCCAGCACGGGGCACTGTGCTGGCCACACTAGAAGTGGCCGGCTGTGCAGTTCACATCATTTTATAGTTCCAGGTTTCCATAGCGTTGGCACCAGTGCCATCATAGAGTGAAACGTCACAGAGTGAAAATCACAGCAGGAGAAGAAATAGAGTGAAAACAGCTCACTTCTAAAAGGGAATTGGAAAAAGACTTGAAAGCATAAGATTGACAATAATATGTGAAATGCAAGGGAAATGGGACTAATTGGAGGGGTGAGGCCATGGAGGGATTCAAACACAAGAATTAGAATATTAAAATTTAGGTGCTGCCAGGCCCGGAGCCAATTTCGATCAGTGAGCACAGAAGTAATGGGTGATCGGGATTTGATGTGAGTTAGGATACAAGCAGCAGAGTTCTGGATGGGCTGTTGTTTATGCAGGTTGATATCTGGGAGGCTGACCAGGATAGAATTGGAATAGTTAAGTGTGGATTTAACAACGGCACAGATGAGGGTTTATTAGCAGATGGGTAGAGGTGATGACGGGTGATATTACAGAGGTAGTAACAGGTAGGGTTTGTGACAGGCGGAATATGGCAATGAACTCAGCTCAGGTATAAATATAACAAAGAGATTACAAACAGTCTGTTTCAGCCTCAGACATTGGGTAGGGAGGGGAATGCAGATAATGGATGCAGAGTGGAATGTGAGATAGAGACTGAAGACTGTGGCTTAAGTCTTCCCAAGATTTACATGACAAGAACACTAAATCAGTGAAATATGATTTATAGATCTAATAGTTGGATACAGAGACTTACCAGGGACACCAATAATAGCGAGTATGGGATAGTAAATCGTTTGTATCATCTTCAGAGCGTAATAGATCCGCAAATCTAATGTTATCCAAAAATAATCTGCAGTAACGAGGCTAAACCAATAGGAGAAACTCCTGCTGTCCATTGTTCCCAGATTCTGTCCCATTGTTGTAACATTCCAATCTATTGTCCTCAGATTCTGACCCATTGTTTTAGCATTCCAATCTATTGTTCCCAGATTCTGACCCATTGTTGTAACATTCCAATCTATAGTTCTCAGATTCTGACCCATTGTTGTAATATTCCAATCTATTGTTCTCAGATTCTGATCTCTCCTCTCTCACTCTCTGGAGCCGCTGATCTCTGTTAGTGCCGGGGGTGATGCTCCCACTGACACTATTAGCCAGCACATTGGAAGGAGTCTGTTATTAAGAGAAGAGGGAAACCCTCCAGTGACACAATTCGGGTCCTTGGAGACTGACGTTAATTACAGTCAATGAACAAACAGGTTCAGTTAACACCTTTCAATCCAACACTTTTTAGACCACAATAGTTTCGAAGATTTACCCAGTCTAGATGGGATATATGAGGTTTGTTGAGGGAAGGAATGTGGAAATAGCAGAGGCAATGGCCAGAAGCTTTCAATCCTCTTTGGATCTGGGAGTGATGTCAAAGGACTGGAGAGTTGTAAATGTTACAAGCTGTTTAAATAAGGAGACATTAGATAAATCCAATAACTACTGACCGGTCAGTCTAATGTCGGTGGTTGGAAATTTCTGTAGGCCATGACCCAATACAAAAATATATAATTCTTGGAAAAACATGTGATATTAAATGATAAACAGTACGGATAGGTTAATGGAAAATCATGTCTGATAATCTTGATCAAGTTAGTTGATGACATAACTGTGAGTGTTGATGAGGATAGTGTGTTTCCTGTTATGTATCTGGACTATCAAAAGGCCTGTGATCAAATGACATTTCATAGGCTTGTTATGAAAAATGGAACACATGGATTAATGTGAGAGTGATAGAGTGGATATGAAACTGACTCGGGGACAGAAAGCAGAGAGAAGTGGTGAACGGCCATTGTTCAGACTGGGGAAGGGGGAGAATACAGTGCTGTTTCTCAGGGGTCAGTATTAAAACCAGTGCTCTTCCTGACATATAGATAAATATACAAGTGACATAAACTTATATGTAAAACAATATAATTTAAACCCTTGCAGATGACATGACACTTATAAATAAGGGAGGCAAAGGGGCAGACCACAGAATTACCCAATCTCACAGATTTTGTTTATTTTTAATTTATTCTGGACTCTAATCCTAATAGAAATTTAGTTCTCACTCTATAATTTATTTCTGTGTGATTTGCAGGTCTGTGTTTGTGTGCATGAATGTGTGTATGTTTATTATTTTATTTAAATTCAGTTTAGATTGTTAAGTATAATAAACTCACCTCTTGTTTAAACTCAAGAAAACCTGTCTGATTTGTTCTTTCACGATCACAACAACGGTAAAAGGTAAAATGCTCACTGAGGTGGTCAGTATGTCCACTGCTAATAAGGAATAGGCCCCGCTGCAGTGAAATAAAAGCTAGGACAAGAGAAGAGCCTGGGACCCCACCTCACCTGGCTGTAATAGAAATCTGGCGGTTCTCGTGATCATAACGCAACAACAAATGAGAAATTGGATGTGTCACAGTTGCACAGAGTTTTACAGTACAGAAACAATCCCTTCGCCCCACTCTGTCTCTGCCGGCCATCAAGCCTGTCCATTCTAATCCCCTTTTCCAGCACTTGGCCTGTAACCTTGTATGCGATGGCATTTCAAGTGCTCATCTAAATACTTCTTAAATGTTGTGAGCGTTCTTGCCTCTACCATCTTTACAGGCAGTGTGTTCCAGATTCCAGCCACCATCCGAGTGAAATATTTTGTCCCTCAAATCTCCTCGAAACCATTTGCCCCTTACCTTAAATCAATGCCCCTCGGTTATTGACACCTCTGCTAAGGGAAAAGTTTCTTCTTCTCTACCCTATCTATGGGCCTCATAATTTTTCTTGCTTTCTGTCTACCTCCCTTTTTGAATAAAGGAGTTACATTGGCATAAAAGGAGTTACATACAGAGAGAAGTAACTCGGTACAGCTTAGAATCCCTCTCTGTTGAAAAGTTGAGTAATGTAGCTGGACAGTTAGGGATTACTCTCCGCCCAAAAGCTAGGAAACCCAAAATTCTAAGACCTGTGGCCAATCATTTTTCACTTGAAGCTGAAGACTCAAGCAGAGTTAGAATCACTAACAGATAGAGTAATGTTAGCTAAGGTAAAACTAGAACAGAAGAGACAAGAATTCGAATTCCAGAGAGATCGAAAAAGAACAGAGTGAGTGTCAAGAAAGGGAAAAAGTAAGAGTGTTCCAGAAGGAGAAGGAGGAAAGGGAGTTAAGGCGGCTCAAACAACTGGAGGAAGACCCAGTACACCCAGTGAAGGCACAGCTAGTGAGGGAGCTGCCCATAGCTCAGGACCATGTGCTGAGCTCTTACAGTTATCCCAGTTCATTCTAAAGTTCAATGAGGAGGATGTGGCAGAGTTTATTGTCACTTTTGAAAAACTTGCAAAGCAGCTGAAATGGCAGCAGAGAACTGGACACTGTTTTTATAAAGCAAAGTAACAGGAAAAGCCCATGAGGTTTATTCAGTGTTCCCAGATGAAAGTTCATCAGATTCTGAGATGACTAAAAATGCTATCCAGGGTGCATATGAGATAGTATCAGAAGCGTCCCACCAAAAATTCGGAACACTACGAAAGTAGCCTGAGCGAACTTACCTCCAGTTTGAAAGAGTTAAGCACCTTCGGAACATAGGAGCAGGAGTAGGCCATTCAGCCCATCTAGTCTGCCCCGCCATTCAATACGATTATGGGTTATCTTCTATTTCAATTCCTTTTTACCACACTATCCCCATATCCCTTTATGTCATTTGTATTTATAAATCTGTCAATCTCTGCTTCAAACATACTCAATGACTGAGCTTCCACAGCCCTCTGGGGTAGAGAATTCCAAAGATTCACAACCCCCTATGTAAAGAAATTTCTCCTCATCTCTGTCCTAAGTGACTTCCTCCTTATTTTGAAATTGTCTCTGCTGGTTCTAGACTCCCCAATCAGGGGAGACATCTTAGCTGCATCAACCCGTCTATCCATTTAATTATGTTGTAGGTTTCAATGAGATCACCTCTCATTATTCGAAATTGTAGAGAATACAGGCCCAGTTTTCCTAATCTCTTCATAGGCCAGTCCTGCCATCCCAGGAACAAGTCTAGTGAATCTTCGTTGCACTCCCCCTTTGGCAATAATATACTTCCTAAAGTAAGGGGTGCAAAGCTGCACACAGTACTCCAGGTGTGTTCTCACAAGGTTCCATACAATTGAAGCAAGACTTCACTACTCCTGCACTCAAATTCTCTTGTGATAAAGGCTAACATACCATTAGCCTTCTTAAGTGCTTGCTGTCCCTGCATGTCAGCTTTCAGTGACTTATTGACAAGGACACCCAGATCCCTTTGTACATCTACACTTTCTAATTTCTCACCATTCAAGAAATACCCTGCACATCTATTCCACCTTCCAAAGTGGATAACCTCATATTTTCCACATTATATTCCATCTGCCACGTTCTTGCCCTCCCACGAAGTCTGTCCACATTCCCTTGAAGCCGCTTTGCACCTTCCTCACAACACATACATTCCCACATCTTTTTGTATCATCTGCAAACTTGGGACTATTACTCTGGTCCACACATCTAAATCAATGATACATATTGTGAACAGATGGGGCCCAAGTACTTACCCAAATGTTTCCTTTTTACTTACCCCACTGGTCACAGCCTGCCAAAGCCAGAATAACCCATTTATTCTTACACTCTGTTTTATGCTTGTTAACCAATCCTTAATCCATGCCAGTATATTACGTCCTATCCCATGTGCTTTAATTTTACTAACCAACCACCTGTGGGGGACTTTATCAAAAATCCATCTGAAAATCCAAATATACTACATCCACCGACTCCACTTTATCAATTATGTTACTAATATCCTCAAATAACTCCAACAGGTTCATCAAACATGATTTCCCATTCATAAATCCATGTTGACTATGTCCAATCAGATCATCTTTATCCAATTATCCATTTATCACATCCTTTATGATAGATTCTACCATTTTCTCTCTCCCTCCCTTCTTAAATCGTGGGGTGACATTTGCGACCTTCCAATATGCTGGAACCGTTCCAGAAGGTGATCACCCATGCACCCACTGTCTCCATAGCTACCTCTGTCAACACTCTGGAATTTAGAATATCAGGTCCTGGGGACTTATCAACCTTCAACCCCATTAAGTTCTCCAACACAAACTTCTTACTAATATTAATTTGCTTCACTTCCTCATTCCCCCTAATCCCTTGGATCTCTAATTCTGGGAGATTTCTTGTATCTTTCTAAGTGAAGACGGACACAAAGTGATCATTCAGCTTCTCTGCGATTTCTCGATTCCCCATTATAAATTGCCCTGACTCTGCCTGTAACGGACACATACATGTCTTACCCAAATGTTGCCTTTTAACGTAACTGTAGAAGATTTTACAGTCCGCTTTTATGTTTGCCTCTGACCAGTAGATACGGAAAATCGGGATACAGCCCACATATGTAAACCTCAGAGTGGTGATCCTTCTCGAGAAGTTCAAAAACTCGCTCCCGCTCCCATTAAAACCCACACAGAGGAAAAAAAGGTTCGAAGAGCCAGGAAGGTTGCAATTCTGGATGATGATTTTTTTCCATGTACACAAGGCCTTAACCCCAAAGGGAATGCATTCCCTAGTCACCCCAAAGACCCGGGAATAAAAGGTGGGAGGGTGATAAGAGCCTGAGCAGCCACGGGCAAGGAGGAAAATCTGGACACACAGGGGCCCACGCTCAGGCCAAATAGGATGGTACTGAGAGCAGGAGTAATGACCAATGATCTGTGTGTTTCCACTGCAGTAAGGCAGGTCACCATCGAGTTGAATGCTGGAAGTGATGGGGAAAACCTGTAGGATTACTCAGGGTCCACCAGAGCAGTGCAGGAAAACGGGCCCTGATGGAATTCACAGCAGGTCAGGCTGTGCCTTTAACTGTAACAGTCAGACACAGTAACACTACCACAGAGAGTGGGGGAAAACTTAACAAAATCCTTGAGCGTTACGAGAATTTTGAATCCCAGGGGAAAGTGACCCTATACCCCTTCATTGAGGTTAGCAAGCCCTGGTCATACTCAATGATAAAGGTGCCGCCCAATCCCTTCTGCTGGGAATAGGCATGACCTTTCTCCGAGAGTGCAGTGAATGCCAGAGTGTTAGCGAATGGTATTGGAAGGCAGTATATATCCATAACTTTATATTGGGTGCACGTGCAGTGCGACCTATTTTCAGGACCAGCAGCCATGGGGACCTGCTCCTGGGTATTGATCTGGCAGGGAAAAGGTGGCAGCTTCTGCAAAGGTTCTGGAGAGACAACAAGAGATCAGGGACACAGAGCAGTTACAGGGGAAGGTCCCCGGCATTCGCCCTGATTCTGTGGTGACTCGGTCCATGGCTAAACAATCCCCATCAGAGGTGGCTGAACTGTCTGGTTGTCTGAAACCTTCTTTGGGAAGGTCGAGAGCACAAAGGATGTGTTAAACAGATCTTACTTAGTTGAGGCTCAACAACTCGACCCAGTGTTAAAATATAACACAGACTGTCCAAACCAAAACTGAAGCAGAGGGAGTCGCAGAGTGCCACTATTTAAAGATTGAGGTGCTGGTGAGGAAGTTGAAACCTCCTCACAGACCTGCGGATGAAGAGTGGACAGTGCTTCACCAGATAGTGGTGCCGCTGAGGTCCCTTGAAGAAATAGTAATGGCCCACGAACTTCCAATGACAGTACATGTTGATGTATGCAAATTTAAAGCCCACATCAGGCAACATTTTGACATGGCCACAACTCCACAAAGATGTGGTGGAATTCTGTAAAACTGGTCACACCTGCCATGTTGTGGGGAGGCTCCAACCTGCAATAATACCTTCACCCTAATACCCATACCAGAATTTGTGGAACACTTCAGCAGACGGCTGGTGGATTATGTGGGACACCTGCTGAAAACAAAACGGGACAACCAGTATCTTCTCACCATTATGAATGTGGTGACCCGATCCCCAGAAGCCATTCCCCCGAAGAACTATCTCTTCCAAGGTAGTAGTGGAGGGGCTAACCCGTTATGGGCTGCCTGCTGAGATTCAGATGGATCAGGGCACACATTTTACGTCCAGTATTTCTGAAAAGGTCATGGGTATTCTCGACATAACCCAGCTAAAGTCTACCACCCACAGTGACAAGGGGCTTTGGAGCAGTACCACCAGACCCTAAAGACAATGATCAGGCCATACTGCTATGAGGAAACCCATGACTGGGACAAAGGGATGGCATTTCACCTGTTGGTTACCAGGAACATATCCAGTGAGTCCACTGGCTTTAGTCTCTTTGAATTAGTTTATGGACACGAGGTGAGAGGTCCTCTTAAACTAATCAAGGAGAAGTTTTTGGGACACAGGGATGAGTCTTCCATGTCAGACTACATTTCCATGCTCCGGGAGTGGCTCACGACAGCCTGTGCAATTGCTCAAGAACACCTAAAGATCTCCTACTCAGTTATGAAAAGGTAAGCAGGCAAAAATGCCAAGGCCAAAACATTTCAGGACAGAGACCATGTATTGTTACTATTCCCAATGCAGGGTGAATCCCTGAAATCCCGGTTCAGTGGTCCATATCGAGTGGCAAAAGGAATAGTGAGGTAAATTATTTAATTGGCACCCAGACAAAAGGAAAAAAGCAAAGGCTGTGGAGGGAACAGAAAAGTACAGATCTGGCAGACTGTCAGGAGGGAAGGATTGAAAAGGACAGTGAAAACAGGTTAGAGAACGGCCAGGAGGATTCCCAACTGAAATCCCCTACTCTCCGATTTGCCAACCCTGAAATGTTAGTTAAATTAGACCCCACACTCTCCTTCTTAAATGCAGGTCAATGAGGCAACCTAAAAAGTCAGCTAACAGCATTCACTGAAACATGCAATGACAAAGGAAAGTTCGCAAAAAGGCAAGCCATTAGTGAGGGAGATGCCTCACCGAGTCGAGGTGCCACAGGAGAGTGCAGTGAAAGATGGACAGCCACCTGCGAGCCATAAAATCCCAGAGGACATGGGGCCAGTTAGCAAAATGATGCTCCCCATCGTAGAGGGAAAAGGGAAGGTAAAATACTCTAAAGCAAACAGCACTTGTGTACCTCACCAGAAAGCTAAAACTAAGGTCAGTGTTGATCTACCCACTGAAGAACCCAATGATCAGGTGCCAAACACAAAGCTAATCAAACCCAACAATTTCAAAGCGGAACTCAGCAAGAACAAAGGCACAGAGGAAATCTCAGACACCTCACATGGTCTTAAATAACAATTTATTATACACTGTGGGTTTAGGGAGAAAGATTATCAAGGTGCAGGAACCGGAATGGTTAAAGCTTCATTGCAGGAGAGAAAAAAATAAACAATGTAATCGCTGATGCAATTTCCAGGGTCGAACCCGACACATAACCATCCCAGACAAAACACCAAAACATTAAATCAGTATAACTGTAACAGACAATGTCAGCTGCAGTAATTCTAAAATTAATATGTCAGTTTGGGAAGTGATTATTGAGAATGAATGTGTGCTTCAGTTACAGTTACAGTTACAGAGATACAACACTGAAACAGGCCCTTCAGCCCACCGAGTCTGTGCCGACCATCAACCGCCCATAGATACTAATCCTACACTAATTCCATATTCCTACCACATCCCCACCTGTCCCTATATTTCCCTACCACCTACCTATACTAGGGCCAATTTATAATGGCCAATTAACCTATCAACCAGCAAGTCTTTGTCTTGTGGGAGGAAACCGGATCACCCGGAGGAAGCCCACGCAGACACAGGGGGAACTTGCAAACTCCACACAGGCAGTACCCAGAATTGAACCCGCATCGCTGGAGCTGTGAGGCTGCGGTGCTAATCACTGCGCCACTGTGCCGCCCCACTGTGCACAATTCTGCAATGAAATGTTCCTGTTATCACATTTTTCCCCGTGTGCTGTGGCGGTGTCAATATAACACAATATGCCAAATTATGAAATTTAATTCATCGTTTGGAAACTTACAGTAAACTTTTAAACGAAAGACAACCTTGCAGTTAACCTTGAAAAAACTGGCAGCCAAGATGGCCACCGCAATTGGCATCTGAAACACCTTTTCACATTCGAAGGCCTACAATAGGAGAGGCATGTCTGATGAGCCTGGATCCAAATCATTGGCTTGCTCCAGTGATTGAATTACCTAAGATTACATTCATTAACACGGCATACAAGGTCATCCTGACACATTGACTTTGAAAGAGCAAACTCCTCCAAGAGTAAATACTGGTATCCTGAGCCCTGGGGAGATAGAAGTTCCGAACCTTGAATCTCATTGTAAGGGTCCAGCGAATGCACTGAGGCAGTCAGGAGACTGTCTATCTCTGTGAAAGCTGAGCGTTTCCCCTGGACAAAAGCAGACAAGTCAGTGATTCAAAATGAGCTGAAGCAGAAGGGCTGTGTTCCCCCCACACCCCTCCCTCTCTCTCCGTCTCTCTCTCCAGATAACATCACAAATTTGAAAACCTCATGTGACTGTGGGCCTTCCAAGCCTACAGATTGCTACAGACAGAGTAACCAGGGGAAGAAAGCCACCTACAAGTCTGCCTCAAAGAAATCCCTGAGCCATGTGGACCATGTGACAAACTGCACTTTGACCAGAAAAAGACTTCAAGGTTACAACTTCAGCAGGAAGACCACGGAATGGTCAAATCTCACAGAATGAGTTTTTTTAAATATTTATTCTGGACTCCAATCCAACCACAAATTTATTTCTCACTCTGTAATCTATTTCTGTGTGATTCTCATGTGTGTGTGTGTGCATAAATGTGTTCTATTTATTTTAATGATTTTATTTAGATCGGGTTTATATTGTTCAGTATAATAAACTCACCTCTTTCATGGTTAAACTCAAGAGAACCTGTCCAATCGATTTCTTCACCATCATACCAAAGATAAAATGTAAAACACTCACGTTAAGCATATTCACTTTTTATAAAGGACAAACACTGTTCTGGTCAAATAAAGACGAGCGACTTTGACCCCTCCTCACCTGGCCATAACAATAGGCAAGGTTGGGGATGGAGAGAATATGGGGATGAACTCAGCTCAGCATTAAATAGATACCAGAGGTTGTAAAGTTCCTGCATCAGCCTCCGACAACGGCCAGCGAGGGGGATGCAGTTCATGGACAGGGTATGGAATTTGTGACAGAAACTGAAGATAATGCTTTCAGTCTTCTGACGATTTAAATGACAAGAACACTATATCAGTGAAACATGGTTTATGAATCTAATAGTTGGATACAGGGACTTACCAGGGACACCAATAATAGCGAGGATGGGATAGTAAATACATTGAATCATCTTCAGAGCATAATAGAGCCGGTATTCTGATGTTATCCAATAAAAATCTGCAGTAAGATAGTCAAACCAATAGGATAAACTCCTGTCCATTGTTGTAACATTCCAATCTATTGTTCTCAGATTCTGATCCATTACTGTAACATTCCAATCTATTGTTCAGATTCTGATCTATCCTCTCCCTCTCTCTGCAGCCGCTGATCACTGTTAGTTCGGGAGCTGATGCTCCCGCTAATACTATCGGAAAACACATTGAAAGAAGTCCTGTATTAATAGAAGAGGGAAACCCTCCAGTGACACCATTAGGGTCCATGGAGACTGACATTAATTACAGTCACTGAACAAACAGGTTCAGTTAACACCTTTCAATCCAACATATTTTGTATCGCAGTAAAGTAGAACATTTATCCAGTCTGGATGGGATGTATGATAGTTACTGAGGGAAGGAATGGTGAAAATAACAGCGGCACTGGACAGAATATTTCAATCCTCCTTGGATATGGGATTGATGCCAGAGGACTGCAGGGTTGTAACTGTTACACTGTTTAAAAAAGTAGAGATTGGATAAACCCTGTAACTATCAGTCTCAAGTTGGTGGTTGGAAAATTCTAGAGGTCATAACCCAGCACAAACATATATGTTGCTTGTAAAAACATGGGTTAATAAATGACAAGTAGCATGGATAGGTTAATGGAAACTCATTTCTGATAATCTTGATCGAGTTCGTTCAGGACGTAACTGTAAGTGTTACTGAGGATAGCGTGTTTCATGTAATATAATCATAAAAAGTTTAAGACACAGGAAGAGACCACTTGGCCCATTGTGTCTGTGCCGGCCGATACAATGATCCACCTATTCTAATCCCATCTTCCAGCATTTGATCCATAGCCCTGAAGATTATGGCATTTGAGTTGAACATCCAGACTCCTTTTGAATGAGTGCAGGTATTCTGCCTCAACTATCCTTACAGGCAGTAAGTTCTAGACCTTCACTAAAAACAGGGGACCCAGGACTGAACCCTGTGGAATGCCAATGGAAGCAGTCCTCCGGTCAGTAAAATGCCCGTCAACAATTACACTTTCATAAAAACAAGAAATGCTGGAAATACTCAGCAGGTCTGGCAGCATCTGTGGAGAGAGAAGCAGAGTTAGCGTTGCAGGTCACTGACCCTTCTTCACTGACCTGAAACATTATCTCTGCTTCTCCCTCCACATATGCTGCCAGACCTGCTGAGTATTTCCAGCATTTCTTGTTTTTACTTCAGATTTCCAGCATCTGCAGTATTTTGCTTTTATTATAACAAGTACCCTTTGTTTCCTGCCACTGAGCCAATTTTGTATTTTTGGGTGAACAAGTTTTTCCTCAACTCCCCGCTAATCCTTCTACCAAGCATTTTAAGTCACTGCCCCCTAGTCACTGATCTCTCTGCTAAGGAGAATAGACTACTTCACCTCCACTCTATCCAGACCTCACAAAATTATGCCCATTTCAATCAGATCTCCCTTTACCTCCTCTGTTCCAAGTAGAACAACCCCAGCCTATCTAATCTTTCTTCATAGCTGCATTTTTCCAGTCCGGGCAACATCCTCGTAAATCTCCTCCATACCCTCTCTAGTGAAATTACATCCTTTGTGTAATGAGGTGACCAAAACTGTACACAGTACTCAGGTGTGACCTAACCAATGATTTAAACAGTTCCAGCATAACCTCCCTGCTCTTGTTTTCTATACCTCAGCTAATAAAGGAAAGGATTCCATATGCCTTCTTAACCACCTTATCGACCTGTTCTGCTACCTTCAGGGATCAGTGGACATTGACTCCAAGGTCCCTCACTTCCTCTACACTTCTCAGTATTTTCCTATTAATCGTCTATCCCTTTGCCTTGTTTGACCTCCTCAATTGCATCACCTTACACTTATCCAGGTTGAATTCCATTTGTCACTTTTCTGTCATCAATACCTTCCTGCAGCCTACAGCTATCCTCCTCGCTATCTACCGCACGACCAATCTGTGTACCATCTGCACAAATCTTGATCATTCCCCCTACATTTACGTTCAAATCGTTTATATATACTACAAAAAAGCAGGCGACCCAGTACTGAGCCCTGTGGAACGTCACTGGAAACAGGCCTCAAGTCAGTAAATCACCCGTCAACAATCACCCTTTGTTTCCTATCACTGAGCCAATTTTGCATGAGGCTTGTTGAATTTCCGTGGGTTCCACGGGATTTTATTTTTTTAACTAGTATGCCACATGGGACCTTGACAAAAGCCTTGTCAATATCCATGTAGACCATATCAACTGCACTACCCTCATCTATCATCCGTGCTACTTCTTCGAAAAATTCAGTCAACTTGGTCAAACAATATCTTCCCTTATCAAATCCATGCTCAATATCCGTGATTAACCTGTGCCTTTCTAAGTGACACTTTATCCTGTCTTTCAGAATAGATTCCAATAATGTGCCCACTATTGAGGTTTGACTGACTGGCCTGCAATTATTCGGTCTATCCCTTGCTCCCTTTTTGAAGAGGTACATCAACATGAAACGTTAACTTTGCTTCTCTTTCCACAGATGCTGCCAGACAAGCTGAGTATTTACAGCATTTTCTGTTATTTTAGCTATGAATGGAACGTAGCTAAGCAGAAGTCAATGGGAGAAATCAACTGCTTGGGAGTCATTCCTAACCTAGCATAAAGGAAGATGGTTGTGGTTGTTGGAGGTCAATCATCTCAGTTCCAGGACATCACTGCAGGAGTTCCTCAGGGTAGTGTCCTCGGCCCAAACATCTTCAGCTGCTTCATCAATGACCTTCTTCAATCATAAGGTCAGAAGTGGGAAAGTTCAATGATGACTGTACAATGATGATCACTATTCACAACTGCTCAGATACTGAAGACAGACATATGCAGCAAGACCTGGACAACATTCAGGCTTGAACTGAAAAGTGGCAAGTAACATTCATGACACACAAGTGCCAGGACACAATCATTTCCAATAAGAGAGAATCTAACCATCTCCCCTTGACATTAAACGGCATTACCATCGCTGAATCTCCCACTATCAGCATCCTAGGGGTTACAATTGAACGGAAGCTGAATTGCAGCTACAAGAGCAGGTCAAAGGCTCGGAATGCTGCGGAGAGTGACACACCTCCTGACTCCCCAAAGCCTCTCCACCATTTGCAAGGCACAAGTCAGGAGTGTTATGGAATACTGTCCACTTGCCTGGATGAGTGCAGCACCCACAACACTCCAAAAGGTCAACACCATTCAGGACAAAACCGCCCGCTTGTTTGTTGTGATTGGGGTGTCATGCACTCCCTCACCACCAGCACAGGAGCAGCAGTGTGTACCATCTACAAGATGCACTGTAGCAACGCACCAAGGCTTCTTAGATAGCACCTTCCAAACCCACGACCTCTACAACTTAGAAGGACAATGGCAGCGATGCATGGGAACACCACCACCTGCACGTTCCCCTCCAAGTCATATACCATCCTGAAATGGAACTATATCGCTGTTCCTTTATGTCACTGGGTCAAAATCCTGGAACTCCCTTCCTAAATAGTACTGTGGGTGTACCGGCACCAGATGGACTGCAGCGGATCAAGGAGGCAGCTTAATACCACCTTTTGAAAGGCAATTAGTGATGGGTAATGAATGTTGGTTTAGCCAGCGATGCCCACATCCCATGAAATAATAAAAAGGTAACAGCATTTCCTTCCAGCTGGACGACAGTGGAGAGGTGTGGGAGAAAGATGGTGTTACGAACATTGTCACAGACTGCAGTAAGTTTGTGAAGGATAAGGAGGGATAGTTTGTCTTTGAAACAGTCACACAGCATGTCATTTTTAACAAGCTCATCTATATTAGATTAGATTAGATTAGAGATACAGCACTGAAACAGGCCCTTCGGCCCACCGAGTCTGTGCCGACCATCAACCACCCATTTATACTAATCCTACACTAATCCCATATTCCTACCAAACATCCCCACCTGTCCCTATATTTCCCTACCACCTACCTATACTAGTGACAATTTATAATGGCCAATTTACCTATCAACCTGCAAGTCTTTTGGCTTGTGGGAGGAAACCGGAGCACCCGGAGAAAACCCACGCAGACACAGGGAGAACTTGCAAACTCCACACAGGCAGTACCCAGAATCGAACCCGGGTCCCTGGAGCTGTGAGGCTGCAGTGCTAACCACTGCGCCACTGTGCCGCCATTGAACTATTCACATGCATCTACTCTGTTGCTGCACCCCCATTAAAATTACACCCTTTATTTTCCATTGCCTCTCCTCTCCGTCCAATGAAAATGTATCAATTTGCGCTTCGGTTAAAGTTTATCTGCCATGTGTCCGTCCATTCCACCAACCTGTCTAAATTCACTTGATGTCTGTTACGATCATCCTCATTGCGCAGTACACTTCCAAATTTTGTGCCAAGTGTGAAGTTTGAAATTGTTCCATTTACACTCAAGTCCAAGTGTTTAATAGATATCATGAAAAGTAGCAGACCCAGTAACGACCCCTGGGGAAACTTCCTCCAGTCTAAAAACAACCTTTCACCCCCTCTCTCCGCTTCCTGTCATGCAGGCAAGTTTGTCCCTTTTATTCCATGGGCTTTATCTTTATTGACAAGCCTGTTAAATGACACTTCATCGAATTCTGTTTGGAAGTAATGGGGAACAAAGAAATGGAAGACCAATTAAATACATACTTTGGTTCTGTCTTCACAAAGGAGGACACAAATTACCTCCCAGTAATGTTGGGGAACATAGGGTCGAGTGAGAAGGAGGGACTGTATGAAATCAGTATTAGTAGGGAAATGGTGTTGGGTAAATTGATGGGATTGAAGGCTGATAAATCCCCAGGGACTGATAATCTTCATCCCAAAGTACTTAAGGAAGTGACTCTAGAAATAGTACATGAATTGCTGGGCAGTCTTCAAATTTCTATAGACTCTGGAAGAGTTCCAATGGATTGCAGGTTAGCTAATGTAACACCACTATTTAAAAACGAAGGTAGAGACACAATAGGGAATTATTGACCGGTAAGCCTGACATAAGTAGCGGGGAAAATGCTAGAGTACATTATAAAAGATGTAATGACAGAGCACACGCAAAACAATGACAGGATCGGACACAGTCAACATGGATTTACGAAAGAGAAATCATGCTTGGCAAATCTACTGGGATTTTTTGAGGATGTAACTCATAGAATAGATATGAGAGAACGAGTGGATGTGATGTATTTTGACTTTCAGAAGAATTTTGACAAGATCCCACGCAAGAAATAAGCGTGTAAAATTAAAGCACATGGGATTCAATGAAGAGTGTAGGAGGGGATGCCAGGAGTAGCACCAGGCATACCTCAAAACCAGGTGTCAACGTGGTGAAGCCACAACACAAGAGTATCTGCGTGCCAAACTGCATTAGCAGCATGTGATAGACAGAGCTCAGCGATCCCATAACCAACGGATCAGATCTAAACTCTGCAGTCTTGCCGCATCCAGCCGTGAATGGTGGTGGACAATTAAACAACTAACTGGAGGAGGCAGCTCCACAAATATCCCCATTCTCAATGATGGGGGAGCCCAGCACATCAGTGCAAAAAAAAAGGCTGAAGCATTTGCAACAATCTTCAGCCAGAAGTGCCGAGTTGATGATCCATCTCGGCCTCCTCCTGAAATCCCCAGCATCACAGATGCCAGACTTCAGCCAATTCGATTCACTCCACGTGATATCAAGAAACGATTGAAGGCACTGGATACTGCAAAAGCTATGGGCCCTGATAATATTACCGCAATAGTACTGAAGACCTGTGCTTCAGAACTTGCAGTGCCCCGAGCCAAGCTGTTCCAGTGCAGCCACAACATTGGCATGTACCCTGCAATGTGGAAAATTACCCAGGTAAGTCCTGTACACAAAAAGCAGGACATGTCCAAACCGGCCAACTTCCGCCCCATTAGCCTACTCTCAATTATGGGTAAAGTGATGGACGGTGTCATCAACAGTGCCATTAAGCGGCACTTGCTTCGCAATAACCTGTTCAGTGATGCTCAGTTTGGGTTCCGCCAGGGCCATTCAGTTCCTGACCTCATTACAGCCTTGGTTCAATCATGGACAAAAGAGCTGAACTCAAGTGGTGAGGATAGAGTGACTGCCGTTGATATCAAGGCAGCATTTGACCGAGTATGGCGTCAAGGAGGCCTCGCAAAACTGAAGTCAATGGGAATCAGGGGGAAAACCATCTGCTGGCTGGAGTCATACCTAACACAAATGAAAATGGTTGTGGTTGTTGGAGGTCAATCATCCGAGCTCCAGGACATCACTGCAGGAGTTCCTCAGGGTAGTGTCCTGGGCCCAACCATCTTCAGCTGCTTCATCAATGACCTTCCTTCAAGCATGAGGTCAGAAGTGGGTATGTTTGCTAATGATTGCACAATGTTCAGCACCATTCGTGACTCCACAGATACTGAAGCAGTCCGTGTAGAAAAGCAGCAAGACCTGGACAATATCCAGGCTTGGGCTGGTAAGTGGCAAGTAACATTTGCGCCACACAAGTGCCAGGCAATGACCATTTCCATCAAGAGAGAATCTAACCATCTCCCCTTGACATTCAACGGCATTGCCATCGCTGAATCCCCCACTATCAACATCCTAGGGGCTACCATTGGCCAGAAAATGAATTGGAGTAGCCATATAAATAACGTGGCTACAAGAGCAGGTCAGAGGCTGGGAATCCTGAGGCGAGGAACTCACCTCCTGACTCCACAAAGCCTGTCCACAATTTACAAGGCGCATGTCAGGAGTGTGATGGAATATTCTTCACTTGCCTTGATGTATGTAGCTCCAACAACACTCAAGAAGCTCGACACCATCCAGGAAAAAGCAGCGTACTTGATTGGCACCCCATCTACACACATTCACTCCCTCCACCACCGACGCACAGTGGCAGCAGTGTGTACCATCCACAAGATGCACCACAACAACTCACCAAGGCTCCTTCGACAGCAACTTCCAACCCACGACCTCTACCAACTAGAAGGACAAGGGCAGCAAATACATGGGAACACCACCACTTGCAAGTTCCCCGCCAAGTCACACACCATCCTGACTTGGAACTACTTTGCCGTTCCTTCACTGTCGCTGGGTCATACTCCTGGAACTCCCTTCCTAACAGCACTGTGGGTGTACCTACCCCAAATGGACTGCAGCAGTTCAAGAAGGCAGCTCCCCACCACCTTCTCAAGGGCAATTAGGGATGGGTAATAAATGCAGGACGAGCCAGCGACATCCACATCCCATGAATGAATAAAATAAAATGGCCCTGAGCAAGAAGGGAGAGTTGTAAACACAGGTGCTCCTCCTTCAGCCAGAGCAGACGGTGCTGAGAACAGGAGTGTCGCCAAAGCCTGTGTGTTTCCATTGTAATAAGGCCCATCACCTCTGAGCTGACTGCTGGACATCACAGTGAAAAGCTGGAGGATTAATCAGGATACACCAGACCAGTGCAGGAAAAGGGGCCCTGATGGGAAACACAGAATACCAGGCTGTGACTTTAACTGTGGCAGTAAGATCCAGTATGTCCACCACTCAGAGTGCTGGAAAATTTAACAAAATCCCTGAGAGATGCCAGGATTTTGTATCCGACGGAAAAGTGACCCCATACCCCTCGAATAAGGCAAGTAAGCCCAAAGCCATACTTGGGAGACAGGGGCCACCCATTCCCTCCTACTGGGAAAATGCATGAACTTTCCCCTAGAGAGGGCATCGAACGCTCAGGTATTAGTAAACAGTATCAGTGAAGGTAAATGCCCAGGACTCTATATTGGGTACACATGGAGTGCAGCTTTGTTTCAGGACTGGTAACCCTGGGGATTGTCCCTAGTTTACCTATGGACAGGGTCGACCTGTGCCTGGGTAATGATCTGGTAAGGGTGAAGGTGGTAGCTTACCCAGTGGTTTTAGAGAGAATGAAATAGATCAGGCAGACAGAGCAGTTACAGGAGAAGGCCACTGACATTTTTCCTGCCTTTGTGTTGTGATGGTCCATGGTCAAACAAGCTCCGTCAGAGGAGGATGAACTGACACTGCAGACTGATGACCCTCCTATCTAGTTATCTGAAACCTTCTTTGGGAAGTTAGAGGTCAAAAAGAATGTGTTAAATAGATCTTCCTTGGTCGAGGCTCAGCAAGCTGACGCAATGTTAAAAAAGTTAGCAAAGACTGTCTAAAGTTAAACAGAAGCAGAGGGAGTTCCAGAGTGTGACTAGTTAAAGAATGAGGTGCTGATGAGGAAGTGGAGACTTCCTTAGAGACCTGTGAATGAAGAGAGGACAGTGGTTCACCAGATAGTGGTTCTGCCCAGGTACCATAAGGAAATACTGAGAATAACCCAGGAATTCCAATGGCTGGACATGTCGGCATCAGAAAAATCCAAGCCTGCTTAAGACAGCAGTTTGACTGGCCACAGCTCTACAAAGATGTGGTGGAGATCTGTAAAACTGTTCACATGTGCCAGAATGTGGGGAAGACCCAACTTGCAATAAAAAGTGCACCCCTAATTCCCAAACCAGCTTTTGGGGAACCCTTCAACAGAATGCTGGTGGATTGTGTGGGACTCCTGCCGAAAACAAAAGGAGTCAAGCAGTATCTTCTCACCATTATGGATGTGGAGAGGACATTCCATGGAAGAACTATCTCTGCCAAGGTAGTGGTGCAGGGGCTAAACCAATTCTTTACCCACATGAGCTGCCTGCTGAGATCCAGTTGGATCAGTGCACAAATTTCATTGTATTAGGGATAATGTCAATATAACAATTAAACACAATATTCTACCCTAGGCATTAAAGATGAAGGCTAATTTAACCATTATCTGGAATGTGTAAACTTAGTTTTCAGGATGATAGCTCGCAACAATTGACCAAAATATTGCCCCTGTGGATTAGGGATGACACGTAACTTAAAATTAAGTGGGATATTCTAGACACTGTTTTAGTTATCAAGTCCAATTTAACAATTAACCAGAATATTATACCCTATGTATCAGTGAAGACATCATATTTAACAATTAACTGGAATGTTTAACACTCAAAATCAGCTATCATGTTCAATTTAACAATAAAACAATTATAGACTGTGTATTAGTGATGACATCTAATTTAACAATTAACTGGAATATTATCACCTGTGCATTAGTGAACACATCTAATTTAACAATTAACTGGAATATTATCACCTGTGTATTAGTGATGATATCTAATTTAACAATTAACTGGAATATTATCACCTGTGTATTAGTGATGATATCTAATTTAACAATTAACTGGAATATTATCACCTGTGTATTAGTGATGATATCTAATTTAACAATTAACTGGAATATTATCACCTGTGCATTAGTGAACACATCTAATTTAACAATTAACTGGAATATTATCACCTGTGTATTAGTGATGATATCTAATTTAACAATTAACTGGAATATTATCACCTGTGTATTAGTGATGATATCTAATTTAACAATTAACTGGAATATTATCACCTGTGTATTAGTGATGATATCTAATTTAACAATTAACTGGAATATTATCCCCTGTGTATTAGTGATGACATCTAATTTAACAATTAACTGGAATATTATCCCCTGTGTATTAGTGATGATATCTAATTTAACAATTAACTGGAATATTATCACCTGTGTATTAGTGATGATATCTAATTTAACAATTAACTGGAATATTATCACCTGTGTATTAGTGATGATATCTAATTTAACAATTAACTGGAATATTATCACCTGTGTATTAGTGATGATATCTAATTTAGCAATTAACTGGAATATTATCCCCTGTGTATTAGTGATGATATCTAATTTAACAATTAACCGGAATATTATCACCTTTGTATTAGTGATGACATCTAATTTAACAATTAACTGGAATATTATCACCTGTGTATTAGTGATGACATCTAATTTAACAATTAACTGGAATATTATCACCTGTGTATTATTGATGACATCTAATTTAACAATTAACTGGAATATCATCCCCTGTGTATTAGTGATGATATCTAATTTAGCAATTAACTGGAATATTATCACCTGTGTATTAGTGATGACATCTAATTTAACAATTAACTGGAATATTATCCCCTGTGTATTAGTGATGACATCTAATTTAACAATTAACTGGAATATTATCACCTGTGTATTAGTGATGACATCTAATTTTACAATTAACTGGAATATTATCACCTGTGTATTAGTGATGATATCTAATTTAACAATTAACTGGAATATTATCCCCTGTGTATTAGTGATGATATCTAATTTAACAATTAACTGGAATATTATAACCTGTGTATTAGTGATGATATCTAATTTAACAATTAACTGGAATATTATCACCTGTGTATTAGTGATGACATCTAATTTAACAATTAACTGGAATATTATCACCTGTGTATTAGTGATGACATCTAATTTAACAATTAACTGGAATATTATCACCTGTGTATCAGTGATGATATCTAATTTAACAATTAACTGGAATATTATCCCATGTGTATTAGTGATGACATCTACTTTAACAATTAACTGGAATATTATCACCTGTGTATTAGTGATGGCATCTAATTTAACAATTAACTGGAATATTATCACCTGTGTATTAGTGATGACATCTAATTTAACAATTAACTGGAATATTATCACCTGTGTATTAGTGATGACATCTAATTTAACAATTAACTGGAATATTATCACCTGTGTATTAGTGATGACATCTAATTTAACAATTAACTGGAAAATTACCACCTGTGTATTAGTGATGACATCTAATTTAACAATTAACTGGAATATTATCACCTGTGTATTCGTGATGACATCTAATTTAACAATTAACTGGAATATTACCACCTGTGTATTAGTGATGATATCTAATTTAACAATTAACTGGAATATTATCCCCTGTGTATTAGTGATGATATCTAATTTAACAATTAACTGGAATATTATCACCTGTGTATTCGTGATGACATCTAATTTAACAATTAACTGGAATATTATCACCTGTGTATTTGTGATGACATCTAATTTAACAATTAACTGGAATATTATCACCTGTGTATTAGTGATGAGATCTAATTTAACAATTAACTGGAATATTATCCCCTGTGTATTAGTGATGACATCTAATTTAACAATTAACTGGAATATTATCACCTGTGTATTAGTGATGACATCTAATTTAATAATTAAATGGAATATTATCACCTGTGTATTAGTGATGACATCTAATTTAACAATTAACTGGAATATTATCACCTGTGTATTAGTGATGACATCTAATTTAACAATTAACTGGAATATTATCACCTGTGTATTAGTGATGACATCTAATTTTAACAATTAACTGGAATATTATCCCCTGTGTATTAGTGATGATATCTAATTTAACAATTAACTGGAATATTATCCCCTGTGTATTAGTGATGATATCTAATTTAACAATTAACTGGAATATTATCACCTGTGTATTAGTGATGATATCTAATTTAACAATTAACTGGAATATTATCACCTGTGTATTAGTGATGACATCTAATTTAACAATTAACTGGAATATTATCACCTGTGTATTAGTGATGACATCTAATTTAGCAATTAACTGGAATATTATCACCTGTGTATTTGTGATGACATCTAATTTAACAATTAACTGGAATATTATCACCTGTGTATTAGTGATGACATCTAAATTAACAATTAACTGGAATATTATCACCTGTGTATTAGTGATGATATGTAATTTAACAATTAACTGGAATATTATCACCTGTGTATTAGTGATGATATCTAATTTAACAATTAACTGGAATATTATCCCCTGTGTATTAGTGATGACATCTAATTTAACAATTAACTGGAATATTATCACCTGTGTATTAGTGATGACATCTAATTTAACAATTAACTGGAATATTATCACCTGTGTATCAGTGATGATATCTAATTTAACAATTAACTGGAATATTATCCCATGTGTATTAGTGATGACATCTACTTTAACAATTAACTGGAATATTATCACCTGTGTATTAGTGATGGCATCTAATTTAACAATTAACTGGAATATTATCACCTGTGTATTAGTGATGACATCTAATTTAACAATTAACTGGAATATTATCACCTGTGTATTAGTGATGACATCTAATTTAACAATTAACTGGAAAATTACCACCTGTGTATTAGTGATGACATCTAATTTAACAATTAACTGGAATATTATCACCTGTGTATTCGTGATGACATCTAATTTAACAATTAACTGGAATATTACCACCTGTGTATTAGTGATGACATCTAATTTAACAATTAACTGGAATATTATCACCTGTGTATTCGTGATGACATCTAATTTAACAATTAACTGGAATATTATCACCTGTGTATTAGTGATGACATCTAATTGAACAATTAACTGGAATATTATCACCTGTGTATTAGTGATGACATCTAATTTAACAATTAACTGGAATATTATCACCTGTGTATTAGTGATGAGATCTAATTTAACAATTAACTGGAATATTATCCCCTGTGTATTAGTGATGACATCTAATTTAACAATTAACTGGAATATTATCACCTGTGTATTAGTGATGACATCTAATTTAATAATTAAATGGAATATTATCACCTGTGTATTAGTGATGACATCTAATTTAACAATTAACTGGAATATTATCACCTGTGTATTAGTGATGACATCTAATTTAACAATTAACTGGAATATTATCACCTGTGTATTAGTGATGACATCTAATTTTAACAATTAACTGGAATATTATCCCCTGTGTATTAGTGATGATATCTAATTTAACAATTAACTGGAATATTATCCCCTGTGTATTAGTGATGATATCTAATTTAACAATTAACTGGAATATTATCACCTGTGTATTAGTGATGATATCTAATTTAACAATTAACTGGAATATTATCACCTGTGTATTAGTGATGACATCTAATTTAACAATTAACTGGAATATTATCACCTGTGTATTAGTGATGACATCTAATTTAGCAATTAACTGGAATATTATCACCTGTGTATTTGTGATGACATCTAATTTAACAATTAACTGGAATATTATCACCTGTGTATTAGTGATGATATCTAATTTAACAATTAACTGGAATATTATCACCTGTGTATTAGTGATGACATCTAATTTAACAATTAACTGGAATATTATCACCTGTGTAATATTGATGACATCTAATTTAACAATTAACTGGAATATTATCACCTGTGTATTAGTGATGATATCTAATTTAACAATTAACTGGAATATTATCACCTGTGTATTAGTGATGACATCTAATTTAACAATTAACTGGAATATTATCACCTGTGTATTAGTGATGACATCTAAATTAACAATTAACTGGAATATTATCACCTGTGTATTAGTGATGATATGTAATTTAACAATTAACTGGAATATTTTCACCTGTGTATTCGTGATGACATCTAATTTAACAATTAACTAGAATATTATCACCTGTGTATTAGAGATGACATCTAATTTAACAATTAACTGGAATATTATCACCTGTGTATTAGTGATGAAATCTAATTTAACAATTAACTGGAATATTAACACCTGTGTATTAGTGATGATATCTAATTTAACAATGAACTGGAATATTATCCCCTGTGTATTAGTGATGACATCTAATTTAACAATTAACTGGAATATTATCACCTGTGTATTAGTGATGATATCTAATTTAACAATTAACTGGAATATTATCACCTGTGTATTAGTGATGACATCTAAATTAACAATTAACTGGAATATTATCACCTGTGTATTAGTGATGATATGTAATTTAACAATTAACTGGAATATTTTCACCTGTGTATTCGTGATGACATCTAATTTAACAATTAACTAGAATATTATCACCTGTGTATTAGAGATGACATCTAATTTAACAATTAACTGGAATATTATCACCTGTGTATTAGTGATGAAATCTAATTTAACAATTAACTGGAATATTAACACCTGTGTATTAGTGATGATATCTAATTTAACAATGAACTGGAATATTATCCCCTGTGTATTAGTGATGACATCTAATTTAACAATTAACTGGAATATTATCACCTGTGTATTAGTGATGATATCTAATTTAACAATTAACTGGAATATTATCACCTGTGTATTAGTGATGACATCTAATTTAACAATTAACTGGAATATTATCCCCTGTGTATTAGTGATGACATCTAATTTAACAATTAACTGGAATATTATCACCTGTGTATTAGTGATGACATCTAATTTAACAATTAACTGGAATATTATCCCCTGTGTATTAGTGATGACATTTAATTTAACAATTAAATGGAATATTATCACCTGTGTATTAGTGATGACATCTAATTTAACAATTAACTGGAACATTATCACCTGTGGATTAGTGATGACATCTAATTTAACAATTAACTGGAATATTATCACCTGTGTATTAGTGATGACATCTAATTTAACAATTAACTGGAATATTATCACCTGTGTATTATTGATGATATCTAATTTAACAATTAACTGGAATATTATCACCTGTGTATGAGTGATGACATCTAATTTAACAATGAACTGGAATATTATCCCCTGTGTATTAGTGATGACATCTAATTTAACAATTAACTGGAATATTATCCCCTGTGTATTAGTGATGACATCTAATTTAACAATTAACTGGAATATTATCACCTGTGTATTAGTGATGACATCTAATTTAACAATTAACTGGAATATTATCCCCTGTGTATTAGTGATGACATTTAATTTAACAATTAAATGGAATATTATCACCTGTGTATTAGTGATGACATCTAATTTAACAATTAACTGGAATATTATCACCTGTGTATTAGTGATGACATCTAATTTAACAATTAACTGGAATATTATCACCTGTGTATTAGTGATGACATCTAATTTAACAATGAACTGGAATATTATCACCTGTGTATTAGTGATGACATCTAATATAACAATTAACTGGAATATTATCACCTGTGTATTAGTGATGACATCTAATTTAACAATTAACTGGAATATTATCACCTGTGTATTAGTGATGACATCTAATTTAACAATTAACTGGAATATTATCACCTGTGTATTAGTGATGACATCTAATTTAACAATTAACTGGAATATTATCACCTGTGTATTCGTGATGATATCTAATTTAACAATTAACTGGAATATTATCACCTGTGTATTAGTGATGATATCTAATTTAACAATTAACTGGAATATTATCACCTGTGTATTAGTGATGACATCTAATTTAACAATTAACTGGAATATTATCACCGGTGTATTAGTGATGACATCTAATTTAACAATTAACTGGAATATTATCACCTGTGTATTAGTGATGATATCTAATTTAACAATTCACTGGAATATTATCACCTGTGTATTAGTGATGACATCTAATTTAACAATTAAATGGAATATTATCACCTGTGTATTAGTGATGATATCTAATTTAACAATTAACTGGAATATTATCACCTGTGTATTAGTGATGACATCTAATTTAACAATTAACTGGAATATTATCACCTGTGTATCAGTGATGACATCTAATTTAACAATTAACTGGAATATTATCACCTGTGTATCAGTGATGACATCTAATTTAACAATTAACTGGAATATTATCACCTGTGTATTAGTTATGACATCTAATTTAACAATTAACTGGAATATTATCCCCTGTGTATTAGTGATGACATCTAATTTAACAATTAACTGGAATATTATCACCTGTGTATTAGTTATGACATCTAATTTAACAATTAACTGGAATATTATCACCTGTGTATTAGTGATGACATCTAATTTAACATTTAACTGGAATATTATCACCTGTGTATTAGTGATGATATCTAATTTAACAATTAACTGGAATATTATCCCCTGTGCATTAGTGATGATATCTAATTTAACTATTAACTGGAATATTATCACCTGTGTACTAGTGATGACATCTAATTTAACAATTAACTGGAATATTATCACCTGTGTATTAGTGATGACATCCAATTTAAGAATTCACTGGAATATTATCCCCTGTGTATTAGTGATGACATCTAATTTAACAATTAACTGGAATATTATCCCCTGTGTATTAGTGATGACATCTAATTTAACAATTAACTGGAATATTATCACCTGTGTATTAGTGATGACATCTAATTTAATAATTAAATGGAATATTATCACCTGTGTATTAGTGATGACATCTAATTTAACAATTAACTGGAATATTATCACCTGTGTATTAGTGATGACATCTAATTTAACAATTAACTGGAATATTATCACCTGTGTATTAGTGATGACATCTAATTTTAACAATTAACTGGAATATTATCCCCTGTGTATTAGTGATGATATCTAATTTAACAATTAACTGGAATATTATCCCCTGTGTATTAGTGATGATATCTAATTTAACAATTAACTGGAATATTATCCCCTGTGTATTAGTGATGATATCTAATTTAACAATTAACTGGAATATTATCACCTGTGTATTAGTGATGACATCTAATTTAACAATTAACTGGAATATTATCACCTGTGTATTAGTGATGACATCTAATTTAGCAATTAACTGGAATATTATCACCTGTGTATTTGTGATGACATCTAATTTAACAATTAACTGGAATATTATCACCTGTGTATTAGTGATGACATCTAAATTAACAATTAACTGGAATATTATCACCTGTGTATTAGTGATGATATGTAATTTAACAATTAACTGGAATATTTTCACCTGTGTATTCGTGATGACATCTAATTTAACAATTAACTAGAATATTATCACCTGTGTATTAGAGATGACATCTAATTTAACAATTAACTGGAATATTATCACCTGTGTATTAGTGATGAAATCTAATTTAACAATTAACTGGAATATTAACACCTGTGTATTAGTGATGATATCTAATGTTACAATTAACTGGAATATTATCACCTGTGTATGAGTGATGACATCTAATTTAACAATGAACTGGAATATTATCCCCTGTGTATTAGTGATGACATCTAATTTAACAATTAACTGGAATATTATCCCCTGTGTATTAGTGATGACATCTAATTTAACAATTAACTGGAATATTATCCCCTGTGTATTAGTGATGACATCTAATTTAACAATTAACTGGAATATTATCACCTGTGTATTAGTGATGACATCTAATTTAACAATTAACTGGAATATTATCCCCTGTGTATTAGTGATGACATTTAATTTAACAATTAAATGGAATATTATCACCTGTGTATTAGTGATGACATCTAATTTAACAATTAACTGGAACATTATCACCTGTGGATTAGTGATGACATCTAATTTAACAATTAACTGGAATATTATCACCTGTGTATTAGTGATGACATCTAATTTAACAATTAACTGGAATATTATCACCTGTGTATTAGTGATGACATCTAATTTAACAATGAACTGGAATATTATCACCTGTGTATTAGTGATGACATCTAATATAACAATTAACTGGAATATTATCACCTGTGTATTAGTGATGACATCTAATTTAACAATTAACTGGAATATTATCACCTGTGTATTAGTGATGACATCTAATTTAACAATTAACTGGAATATTATCACCTGTGTATTAGTGATGACATCTAATTTAACAATTAACTGGAATATTATCACCTGTGTATTCGTGATGACATCTAATTTAACAATTAAATGGAATATTATCACCTGTGTATTAGTGATGATATCTAATTTAACAATTAACTGGAATATTATCACCTGTGTATTAGTGATGATATCTAATTTAACAATTAACTGGAATATTATCACCTGTGTATTAGTGATGACATCTAATTTAACAATTAACTGGAATATTATCACCTGTGTATTAGTGATGACATCTAATTTAACAATTAACTGGAATATTATCACCTGTGTATCAGTGATGACATCTAATTTAACAATTAACTGGAATATTATCACCTGTGTATCAGTGATGACATCTAATTTAACAATTAACTGGAATATTATCACCTGTGTATCAGTGATGACATCTAATTTAACAATTAACTGGAATATTATCCCCTGTGTATTAGTGATGATATCTAATTTAACAATTAACTGGAATATTATCACCTGTGTATTAGTGATGATATCTAATTTAACAATTAACTGGAATATTATCACCTGTGTATTAGTTATGACATCTAATTTAACAATTAACTGGAATATTATCCCCTGTGTATTAGTGATGACATCTAATTTAACAATTAACTGGAATATTATCACCTGTGTATTAGTTATGACATCTAATTTAACAATTAACTGGAATATTATCACCTGTGTATTAGTGATGACATCTAATTTAACATTTAACTGGAATATTATCACCTGTGTATTAGTGATGATATCTAATTTAACAATTAACTGGAATATTATCCCCTGTGCATTAGTGATGATATCTAATTTAACTATTAACTGGAATATTATCACCTGTGTACTAGTGATGACATCTAATTTAACAATTAACTGGAATATTATCACCTGTGTATTAGTGATGACATCCAATTTAAGAATTCACTGGAATATTATCCCCTGTGTATTAGTGATGACATCTAATTTAACAATTAACTGGAATATTATCACCTGTGTATTAGTGATGATATCTAATTTAAGAATTCACTGGAATATTATCCCTGTGTATTAGTGATGACATCTAATTTAACAATTAACTGGAATATTATCACCTGTGTATTAGTGATGACATCTAATTTAACAATTAACTGGAATGTAATCACCTGCGTATTAGTGGTGACATCTAATTTAACAATTAACTGGAATATTATCACCTGTGTATTAGTGATGACATCTAATTTAACAATTAACTGGAATGTAATCACCTGCGTATTAGTGGTGACATCTAATTTAACAATTAACTGGAATATTATCACCTGTGTATTAGTGATGATATCTAATTTAACAATTAACTGGAATATTATCACCTGTGTATTAGTGATGACATCTAATTTAACAATTAACTGGAATGTAATCACCTGCGTATTAGTGGTGACATCTAATTTAACAATTAGCTGGAATATTATCCCCTGTGTGTTAGTGATGATATCTAATTTAACAATTAACTGGAATATCATCCCCTGTGTATTAGTGATGACATCTAATTTAACAATTAACTGGAATATTATCACCTGTGTATTCGTGATGACATCTAATTTAACAATTAACTGGAATATTATCACCTGTGTATTAGTGATGACATCTAATTTAACAATTAACTGGAATATTATCACCTGTGTATTAGTGATGACATCTAATTTAACAATTAACTGGAATATTATCACCTGTGTATTAGTGATGATATCTAATTTAACAATTAACTGGAATATTATCACCTGTGTATTAGTGATGACATCTAATTTAACAATTAACTGGAATATTATCACCTGTGTATTAGTGATGATATCTAATTTAACAATTAACCGGAATATTATCACCTGTGTATTATTGATGATACCTAATTTAACAATTAACTGGAATATTATCACCTGTGTATTAGTGATGACATCTAATTTAACAATTAACTGGAATATTATCACCTGTGTATTAGTGATGATATCTAATTTAACAATTAACTGGAATATCATCCCCTGTGTATTAGTGATGACATCTAATTTAACAATTAACTGGAATATTATCCCCTGTGTATTAGTGATGACATCTAATTTAACAATAAACTGGAATATTATCACCTGTGCATTAGTGATGACATCCAATTTAACAATTAACTGGAATATTATTACCTGTGTGTTAGTGATCACATTTATTTTAACAATTAACTGGAATATTATCCCCTGTGTATTAGTGATGACATCTAATTTAACAATTAACTGGAATATTATCACCTGTGGATCAGTGATGACATCTAATTTAACAATTAACTGGAATATTATCCCCTGTGTATCAGTGATGACATCTAATTTAACAATTAACTGGAATATTATCCCCTGTGTATCAGTGATGACATCTAATTTAACAATTAACTGGAATATTATCAACTGTGTATTAGTGATGACATCTAATTTAACAATTAACTGAAATATTATCCCCTGTGTATTAGTGATGACATCTAATTTAACAAATAACTGGAATCTTATCACCTGTGTATTAGTGATGACATCTAATTTAACAATTAACTGGAATATTATTCCCTGTGTATAAGTGATGACATCTAATTTAACAATTAACTGAAATATTATCCCCTGTGTATTAGTGATGACATCTAATTTAACAAATAACTGGAATCTTATCACCTGTGTATTAGTGATGACATCTAATTTAACAATTAACTGGAATATTATTCCCTGTGTATAAGTGATGACATCTAATTTAACAATTAACTGAAATATTATCCCCTGTGTATTAGTGATGACATCTAATTTAACAAATAACTGGAATCTTATCACCTGTGTATAAGTGATGACATCTAATTTAACAATTAACTGAAATATTATCCCCTGTGTATTAGTGATGACATCTAATTTAACAAATAACTGGAATCTTATCACCTGTGTATTAGTGATGACATCTAATTTAACAATTAACTGAAATATTATCCCCTGTGTATTAGTGATGACATCTAATTTAACAAATAACTGGAATCTTATCACCTGTGTATTAGTGATGACATCTAATTTAACAATTAACTGGAATATTATTCCCTGTGTATAAGTGATGACATCTAATTTAACAATTAACTGAAATATTATCCCCTGTGTATTAGTGATGACATCTAATTTAACAAATAACTGGAATCTTATCACCTGTGTATTAGTGATGACATCTAATTTAACAATTAACTGGAATATTATTCCCTGTGTATAAGTGATGACATCTAATTTAACAATTAACTGAAATATTATCCCCTGTGTATTAGTGATGTCATCTAATTTAGCAATTAACTGGAATATTATCCCCTGTGTATTAGTGATGACATCTAATTTAACAATTAACTGAAATATTATCCCCTGTGTATTAGTGATGACATCTAATTTAACAAATAACTGGAATCTTATCACCTGTGTATTAGTGATGACATCTAATTTAACAATTAACTGGAATATTATTCCCTGTGTATAAGTGATGACATCTAATTTAACAATTAACTGGAATATTATCACCTGTGTATCAGTGATGACATCTAATTTAACAATTAACTGGAATATTATCAACTGTGTATCAGTGATGTCATCTAATTTAGCAATTAACTGGAATATTATCCCCTGTGTATTAGTGATGACATCTAATTTAACAATTAACTGGAATATTATCCCCTGTGTATTAGTGATGACATCTAATTGAACAAATAACTGGAATCTTATCACCTGTGTATTAGTGATGACATCTAATTTAACAATTAACTGGAATATTATCACCTGTGTATTAATTATGACATCTAATTTAACAATTAACTGGAATATTATCACCTGTGTATTAGTGATGACATCCAATTTAACAATTAACTGGAATATTATCACCTGTGTATTAGTGATGACATCTAATTTAACAATGAACTGGAATATTATCACCTGTGTATTAGTGATGACATCTAATATAACAATTAACTGGAATATTATCACCTGTGTATTAGTGATGACATCTAATTTAACAATTAACTGGAATATTATCACCTGTGTATTAGTGATGACATCTAATTTAACAATTAACTGGAATATTATCACCTGTGTATCAGTGATGATATCTAATTTAACAATTAACTGGAATATTATCCCCTGTGCATTAGTGATGATATCTAATTTAACAATTAACTGGAATATTATCACCTGTGTATTAGTGATGACATCTAATTTAACAATTAACTGGAATATTATCACCTGTGTATTAGTGATGACATCTAATTTAACAATTAACTGGAATATTATCACCTGTGTATTCGTGATGACATCTAATTTAACAATTAAATGGAATATTATCACCTGTGTATTAGTGATGATATCTAATTTAACAATTAACTGGAATATTATCACCTGTGTATTAGTGATGATATCTAATTTAACAATTAACTGGAATATTATCACCTGTGTATTAGTGATGACATCTAATTTAACAATTAACTGGAATATTATCACCTGTGTATTAGTGATGACATCTAATTTAACAATTAACTGGAATATTATCACCTGTGTATCAGTGATGATATCTAATTTAACAATTAACTGGAATATTATCACCTGTGTATTAGTGATGACATCTAATTTAACAATTAACTGGAATATTATCCCCTGTGTATTAGTGATGATATCTAATTTAACAATTAACTGGAATATTATCACCTGTGTATTAGTGATGACATCTAATTTAACAATGAACTGGAATATTATCACCTGTGTATTAGTGATGACATCTAATATAACAATTAACTGGAATATTATCACCTGTGTATTAGTGATGACATCTAATTTAACAATTAACTGGAATATTATCACCTGTGTATTAGTGATGACATCTAATTTAACAATTAACTGGAATATTATCACCTGTGTATCAGTGATGATATCTAATTTAACAATTAACTGGAATATTATCCCCTGTGCATTAGTGATGATATCTAATTTAACAATTAACTGGAATATTATCACCTGTGTATTAGTGATGACATCTAATTTAACAATTAACTGGAATATTATCACCTGTGTATTAGTGATGACATCTAATTTAACAATTAACTGGAATATTATCACCTGTGTATTCGTGATGACATCTAATTTAACAATTAAATGGAATATTATCACCTGTGTATTAGTGATGATATCTAATTTAACAATTAACTGGAATATTATCACCTGTGTATTAGTGATGATATCTAATTTAACAATTAACTGGAATATTATCACCTGTGTATTAGTGATGACATCTAATTTAACAATTAACTGGAATATTATCACCTGTGTATTAGTGATGACATCTAATTTAACAATTAACTGGAATATTATCACCTGTGTATCAGTGATGATATCTAATTTAACAATTAACTGGAATATTATCACCTGTGTATTAGTGATGACATCTAATTTAACAATTAACTGGAATATTATCCCCTGTGTATTAGTGATGATATCTAATTTAACAATTAACTGGAATATTATCACCTGTGTATTAGTGATGACATCTAATTTAACAATTAACTGGAATATTATCACCTGTGTATTCGTGATGACATCTAATTTAACAATTAAATGGAATATTATCACCTGTGTATTAGTGATGATATCTAATTTAACAATTAACTGGAATATTATCACCTGTGTATTAGTGATGATATCTAATTTAACAATTAACTGGAATATTATCACCTGTGTATTAGTGATGACATCTAATTTAACAATTAACTGGAATATTATCACCTGTGTATTAGTGATGACATCTAATTTAACAATTAACTGGAATATTATCACCTGTGTATCAGTGATGATATCTAATTTAACAATTAACTGGAATATTATCACCTGTGTATTAGTGATGACATCTAATTTAACAATTAACTGGAATATTATCCCCTGTGTATTAGTGATGATATCTAATTTAACAATTAACTGGAATATTATCACCTGTGTATTAGTGATGACATCTAATTTAACAATTAACTGGAATATTATCACCTGTGTATTAGTGATGACATCTAATTTAACAATTAACTGGAATATTATCCCCTGTGTATTAGTGATGATATCTAATTTAACAATTAACTGGAATATTATCACCTGTGTATTAGTGATGACATCTAATTTAACAATTAACTGGAATATTATCACCTGTGTATTAGTGATGACATCTAATTTAACAATTAACTGGAATATTATCACCTGTGTATCAGTGATGATATCTAATTTAACAATTAACTGGAATATTATCACCTGTGTATTAGTGATGACATCTAATTTAACAATTAACTGGAATATTATCCCCTGTGTATTAGTGATGATATCTAATTTAACAATTAACTGGAATATTATCACCTGTGTATCAGTGATGACATCTAATTTAACAATTAACTGGAATATTATCACCTGTGTATCAGTGATGACATCTAATTTAACAATTAACTGGAATATTATCACCTGTGTATCAGTGATGACATCTAATTTAACAATTAACTGGAATATTATCACCTGTGTATTAGTGATGACATCTAATTTAACAATTAACTGGAATATTATCACCTGTGTATCAGTGATGACATCTAATTTAACAATTAACTGGAATATTATCACCTGTGTATTAGTGATGACATCTAATTTAACAATTAACTGGAATATTATCACCTGTGTATTAGTGATGACATCTAATTTAACAATTAACTGGAATATTATCACCTGTGTATTAGTGATGACATCTAATTTAACAATTAACTGGAATATTATCCCCTGTGTATTAGTGATGATATCTAATTTAACAATTAACTGGAATATTATCACCTGTGTATCAGTGATGACATCTAATTTAACAATTAACTGGAATATTATCACCTGTGTATCAGTGATGACATCTAATTTAACAATTAACTGGAATATTATCACCTGTGTATTAGTTATGACATCTAATTTAACAATTAACTGGAATATTATCCCCTGTGTATTAGTGATGACATCTAATTTAACAATTAACTGGAATATTATCACCTGTGTATTAGTTATGACATCTAATTTAACAATTAACTGGAATATTATCACCTGTGTATTAGTGATGACATCTAATTTAACATTTAACTGGAATATTATCACCTGTGTATTAGTGATGATATCTAATTTAACAATTAACTGGAATATTATCCCCTGTGCATTAGTGATGATATCTAATTTAACAATTAACTGGAATATTATCACCTGTGTATTAGTGATGATATCTAATTTAACAATTAACTGGAATATTATCACCTGTGTATTAGTGATGATATCTAATTTAACAATTAACTGGAATATTATCACCTGTGTATTAGTGATGATATCTAATTTAACAATTAACTGGAATATTATCACCTGTGTACTAGTGATGACATCTAATTTAACAATTAACTGGAATATTATCACCTGTGTATTAGTGATGACATCCAATTTAAGAATTCACTGGAATATTATCCCCTGTGTATTAGTGATGACATCTAATTTAACAATTAACTGGAATATTATCACCTGTGTATTAGTGATGATATCTAATTTAAGAATTCACTGGAATATTATCCCCTGTGTATTAGTGATGATATCTAATTTAAGAATTAACTGGAATATTATCACCTGTGTATTAGTGATGATATCTAATTTAACAATTAACCGGAATATTATCACCTGTGTATTATTGATGATACCTAATTTAACAATTAGCTGGAATATTATCCCCTGTGTGTTAGTGATGATATCTAATTTAACAATTAACTGGAATATCATCCCCTGTGTATTAGTGATGACATCTAATTTAACAATTAACTGGAATATTATCCCCTGTGTATTAGTGATGACATCTAATTTAACAATAAACTGGAATATTATCACCTGTGCATTAGTGATGACATCCAATTTAACAATTAACTGGAATATTATTACCTGTGTGTTAGTGATCACATTTATTTTAACAATTAACTGGAATATTATCCCCTGTGTATTAGTGATGACATCTAATTTAACAATTAACTGGAATATTATCACCTGTGGATCAGTGATGACATCTAATTTAACAATTAACTGGAATATTATCCCCTGTGTATCAGTGATGACATCTAATTTAACAATTAACTGGAATATTATCCCCTGTGTATCAGTGATGACATCTAATTTAACAATTAACTGGAATATTATCAACTGTGTATTAGTGATGTCATCTAATTTAGCAATTAACTGGAATATTATCCCCTGTGTATTAGTGATGACATCTAATTTAACAATTAACTGAAATATTATCCCCTGTGTATTAGTGATGACATCTAATTTAACAAATAACTGGAATCTTATCACCTGTGTATTAGTGATGACATCTAATTTAACAATTAACTGGAATATTATTCCCTGTGTATAAGTGATGACATCTAATTTAACAATTAACTGGAATATTATCACCTGTGTATCAGTGATGACATCTAATTTAACAATTAACTGGAATATTATCAACTGTGTATCAGTGATGTCATCTAATTTAGCAATTAACTGGAATATTATCCCCTGTGTATTAGTGATGACATCTAATTTAACAATTAACTGGAATATTATCCCCTGTGTATTAGTGATGACATCTAATTGAACAAATAACTGGAATCTTATCACCTGTGTATTAGTGATGACATCTAATTTAACAATTAACTGGAATATTATCACCTGTGTATTAATTATGACATCTAATTTAACAATTAACTGGAATATTATCACCTGTGTATTAGTGATGACAGCCAATTTAACAATTAACTGGAATATTATCACCTGTGTATTAGTGATGATATCTAATTTAACAATTAACTGGAATATTATCCCCTGTGCATTAGTGATGATATCTAATTTAACTATTCACTGGAATATTATCACCTGTGTACTAGTGATGACATCTAATTTAACAATTAACTGGAATATTATCACCTGTGTATTAGTGATGATATCTAATTTAACAATTAACTGGAATATTATCACCTGTGTATTAGTGATGATATCTAATTTAACAATTAACTGGAATATTATCACCTGTGTATTATTGATGACATCTAATTTAACAATTAACTGGAATATTATCACCTGTGTATTAGTGATGATATCTAATTTAACAATTAACTGGAATATTATCACCTGTGTATTAGTGATGATATCTAATTTAACAATTAACTGGAATATTATCACCTGTATATTAGTGTTGATATCTAATTTAACAATTAACTGGAATATTATCACCTGTGTATTAGTGATGATATCTAATTTAACAATTAACTGGAATATTATCACCTGTATATTAGTGTTGATATCTAATTTAACAATTAACTGGAATATTATCACCTGTATATTAGTGTTGATATCTAATTTAACAATTAACTGGAATATTATCCCCTGTGTATTAGTGATGATATCTAATTTAACAATTAACTGGAATATTATCACCTGTGTATTAGTGATGATATCTAATTTAACAATTAACTGGAATATTATCACCTGTATATTAGTGTTGATATCTAATTTAACAATTAACTGGAATATTATCACCTGTGTATTAGTGATGATATCTAATTTAACAATTAACTGGAATATTATCACCTGTGTATTAGTGATGACATCTAATTTAACAATTAACTGGAATATTATCACCTGTGTATTAGTGATGATATCTAATTTAACAATTAACTGGAATATTATCACCTGTGTATTAGTGATGATATCTAATTTAAGAATTAACTGGAATATTATCCCCTGTGTATTAGTGATGACATCTAATTTAACAATTAACTGGAATGTTATCACCTGTGTATTAGTGATGATATCTAATTTAACAATTAACTGGAATATTATCACCTGTATATTAGTGATGATATCTAATTTAACAATTAACTGGAATATTATCACCTGTGTATTAGTGATGATATCTAATTTAACAATTAACTGGAATATTATCACCTGTGTATTAGTGGTGACATCTAATTTAACAATTAACTGGAATATTATCACCTGTGTATTAGTGATGATATCTAATTTAACAATTAACCGGAATATTATCACCTGTGTATTAGTGATGATATCTAATTTAACAATTAGCTGGAATATTATCCCCTGTGTATTAGTGATGACATCTAATTTAACAATTAACTTTAATATTATCCCCTGTGAATTAGTGATGACATCTAATTTAACAATTAACTGGAATATTATCACCTGTGCATTTGTGATGACATCCAATTTAACAATTAACTGGAATATGATCACCTGTGTATTAGTGATGACATCTAATTTAACAATTAACTGGAATATTATCACCTGTGCATTAGTGATGACATCTAATTTAACAATTAACTGGAATATTATCACCTGTGTATTAGTGATGACATCCAATTTAACAATTAACTGGAATATTATTACCTGTGTGTTAGTGATCACATTTATTTTAACAATTAACTGGAATATTATCCCCTGTGTATTAGTGATGACATCTAATTTAACAATTAACTGGAATATTATCACCTGTGTATTAGTGATGACATCTAATTTAACAATTAACTGGAATATTATCACCTGTGTATCAGTGATGACATCTAATTTAACAATTAACTGGAATATTATCCCCTGTGTATCAGTGATGACATCTAATTGAACAATTAACTGGAATATTATCACCTGTGTATTAGTGATGACATCTAATTTAACAATTAACTGGAATATTATCACCTGTGTATTAGTGATGACATCTAATTTAACAATTAACTGGAATATTATCACCTGTGTATGAGTGATGACACCTAATTTAACAATTAACTGGAATATTATCCCCTGTGTATTAGTGATGACATCTAATTTAACAATTAACTGGAATATTATCACCTGTGTATTAGTGATGACATCTAATTTAACAATTAACTGGAATATTATAACCTGTGTATCAGTGATGACATCTAATTTAACAATTAACTGGAATATTATCACCTGTGTATGAGTGATGACACCTAATTTAACAATTAACTGGAATATTATCCCCTGTGTATTAGTGATGACATCTAATTTAACAATTAACTGGAATATTATCACCTGTGTATTAGTGATGATATCTAATTTAACAATTAACTGGAATATTATCACCTGTGTATTAGTGATGACATCTAATTTTACAATTAACTGGAATATTATCACCTGTGTATTAGTGATGACATCTAATTTAACAATTAACTGGAATATTATCACCTGTGTATTAGTGATGACATCTAATTTAACAATTAACTGGAATATTATCCCTTGTGTATTAGTGATGACATCTAATTTAGCAATTAACTGGAATATTATCACCTGTGTATTAGTGATGACATCTAATTTAACAATTAACTGGAATATCATCACCTGTGTATTAGTGATGACATCTAATTTAACAATTAACTGGAATATTATCACCTGTGTATTAGTGATGATATCTAATTTAACAATTAACGGGAATATTATCCCCTGTGTATTAGTGATGACATCTAATTTAACAATTAACTGGAATATTATCACCTGTGTATTAGTGATGACATCTAATTTAACAATTTACTGGAATATTATCACCTGCGTATTAGTGATGACATCTAATTTAACAATTAACTGGAATATTATCACCTGTGTATTAGTGATGATATCTAATTTAACAATTCACTGGAATATTATCCCCTGTGTATTAGTGATGACATCTAATTTAACAATTAACTGGAATGTAATCACCTGTGTATTAGTGGTGACATCTAATTTAACAATTAACTGGAATATTATCCCCTGTGTATTAGTGATGACATCTAATTTTACAATTAACTGGAATATTATCCCCTGTGCATTAGTGATGATATCTAATTTAACAATTAACTGGGATATTAACCCCTGTGTATTAGTGATGACATCTAATTTAACAATTAACTGGAATATTATCACCTGTGTATTAGTGATGACATCTAATTTAACAATTAACCTGAATATTATCCCCTGTGTATTCGTGATGACATCTTATTTAACAATTAACTGGAATATTATCACCTGTGTATTAGTGATGATATCTAATATAACAATTAACTGGAATATTATCACCTGTGTATTAGTGATGACATCTAATTTAACAATTAACTGGAATATTATCACCTGTGTATTAGTGATGATATCTAATTTAACAATTAACTGGAATATTATCACCTGTGTATTAGTGATGATATCTAATATAACAATTAACTGGAATATTATCACCTGTGTATTAGTGATGATATCTAATTTAACAATTAACTGGAATATTATCACCTGTGTATTAGTGATGACATCTAATTTAACAATTAACTGGAATATTATCACCTGTGTTTTAGTGATGACATCTAATTTAACAATTAACTGGAATATTATCACCTGTGTATTAGTGATGATATCTAATTTAACAATTAACTGGAATATTATCACCTTTGTATTAGTGATGATATCTAATTTAACAATTAACCGGAATATTATCACCTGTGGATTAGTGATGACATCTAATTTTACAATTAACTGGAATATTATCACCTGTGTATTAGTGATGACATCTAATTTAACAATTAACTGGAATATTATCCCCTGTGTATTAGTGATGACATCTAATTTAACAAATAACTGGAATCTTATCACCTGTGTATTAGTGATGACATCTAATTTAACAATTAACTGGAATATTATCACCTGTGTATTAATTATGACATCTAATTTAACAATTAACTGGAATATTATCACCTGTGTATTAGTGATGACATCCAATTTAACAATTAACTGGAATATTATCACCTGTGTATTCGTGATGATATCTAATTTAACAATTAACTGGAATATTATCCCCTGTGCATTAGTGATGATATCTAATTTAACTATTCACTGGAATATTATCACCTGTGTACTAGTGATGACATCTAATTTAACAATTAACTGGAATATTATCACCTGTGTATTAGTGATGATATCTAATTTAACAATTAACTGGAATATTATCACCTGTGTATTAGTGATGATATCTAATTTAACAATTAACTGGAATATTATCACCTGTGTATTAGTGTTGATATCAAATTTAACAATTAACTGGAATATTATCACCTGTGTATTAGTGATGATATCTAATTTAAGAATTAACTGGAATATTATCCCCTGTGTATTAGTGATGACATCTAATTTAACAATTAACTGGAATGTAATCACCTGTGTATTAGTGGTGACATCTAATTTAACAATTAACTGGAATATTATCACCTGTGTATTAGTGATGATATCTAATTTAACAATTAACCGGAATATTATCACCTGTGTATTAGTGATGATATCTAATTTAACAATTAGCTGGAATATTATCCCCTTTGTATTCGTGATGACATCTAATTTAACAATTAACTGGAATATTATCACCTGTGCATTTGTGATGACATCCAATTTAACAATTAACTGGAATATGATCACCTGTGTATTAGTGATGACATCTAATTTAACAATTAACTGGAATATTATCACCTGTGTATTAGTGATGACATCTAATTTAACAATTAACTGGAATATTATCACCTGTGTATTAGTGATGACATCCAATTTAACAATTAACTGGAATATTATTACCTGTGTGTTAGTGATCACATTTATTTTAACAATTAACTGGAATATTATCCCCTGTGTATTAGTGATGACATCTAATTTAACAATTAACTGGAATATTATCACCTGTGTATCAGTGATGACATCTAATTTAACAATTAACTGGAATATTATCACCTGTGTATCAGTGATGACATCTAATTTAACAATTAACTGGAATATTATCACCTGTGTATCAGTGATGACATCTAATTTAACAATTAACTGGAATATTATCCCCTGTGTATCAGTGATGACATCTAATTGAACAATTAACTGGAATATTATCACCTGTGTATTAGTGATGACATCTAATTTAACAATTAACTGGAATATTATCACCTGTGTATTAGTGATGACATCTAATTTAACAATTAACTGGAATATTATCACCTGTGTATTAGTGATGACACCTAATTTAACAATTAACTGGAATATTATCCCCTGTGTATTAGTGATGACATCTAATTTAACAATTAACTGGAATATTATCCCCTGTGTATTATTGATGACATCTAATTTAACAATTAACTGGAATATTATCACCTGTGTATTAGTGATGATGTCTAATTTAACAATTAACCGGAATATTATCACCTGCGTATTCGTGATGACATCTAATTTAACAATTAACTGGAATATTATCCGCTGTGTATTAGTGATGACATCAAATTTAACAATTAACTGGAATATTATCACCTGTGTATTAGTGATGACATCTAATTTAACAATTAACTGGAATATTATCACCTGTGTATTAGTGATGACATCTAATTTAACAATTAACTGGAATATTATCCCTTGTGTATTAGTGATGACATCTAATTTAGCAATTAACTGGAATATTATCACCTGTGTATTAGTGATGATATCTAATTTAACAATTAACGGGAATATTATCCCCTGTGTATTAGTGATGACATCTAATTTAACAATTAACTGGAATATTATCACCTGTGTATTAGTGATGACATCTAATTTAACAATTAACTGGAATATTATCCCCTGTGTATTAGTGATGACATCTAATTTAACAATTAACTGGAATATTATCACCTGTGTATTAGTGATGACATCTAATTTAACAATTAACTGGAATATTATCCCCTGTGTATTAGTGATGACATCTAATTTAGCAATTAACTGGAATATTATCACCTGTGTATTAGTGATGATATCTAATTTAACAATTAACTGGAATATTATCCCCTGTGTATTAGTGATGACATCTAATTTAGCAATTAACTGGAATATTATCCCCTGTGTATTAGTGATGACATCTAATTTAGCAATTAACTGGAATATTATCACCTGTGTATTAGTGATGATATCTAATTTAACAATTAACGGGAATATTATCCCCTGTGTATTAGTGATGACATCTAATTTAACAATTAACTGGAATATTATCACCTGTGTATTAGTGATGACATCTAATTTAACAATTAACTGGAATATTATCCCCTGTGTATTAGTGATGACATCTAAATTAACAATTAACTGGAATATTATCACCTGTGTATTAGTGATGATATCTAATTTAACAATTAACTGGAATATTATCCCCTGTGTATTAGTGAGGACATCTAAATTAACAATTAACTGGAATATTATCACCTGTGTATTAGTGATGATATCTAATTTAACAATTAACTGGAATATTATCACCTGTGTATTAGTGATGACATCTAATTTAGCAATTAACTGGAATATTATCCCCTGTGTATTAGTGATGACATCTAATTTAGCAATTAACTGGAATATTATCACCTGTGTATTAGTGATGATATCTAATTTAACAATTAACGGGAATATTATCCCCTGTGTATTAGTGATGACATCTAATTTAACAATTAACTGGAATATTATCACCTGTGTATTAGTGATGACATCTAATTTAACAATTAACTGGAATATTATCATCTGTGTATTAGTGATGACATCTAATTTAGCAATTAACTGGAATATTATCACCTGTGTATTAGTGATGATATCTAATTTAACAATTAACGGGAATATTATCCCCTGTGTATTAGTGATGACATCTAATTTAACAATTAACTGGAATATTATCACCTGTGTATTAGTGATGACATCTAATTTAACAATTAACTGGAATATTATCCCCTGTGTATTAGTGATGATATCTAATTTAACAATTAACTGGAATATTATCCCCTGTGTATTAGTGATGACATCTAATTTAACAATTAACTGGAATATTATCACCTGTGTATTAGTGATGATATCTAATTTAACAATTAACGGGAATATTATCCCCTGTGTATTAGTGATGACATCTAATTTAACAATTAACTGGAATATTATCACCTGTGTATTAGTGATGACATCTAATTTAACAATTAACTGGAATATTATCATCTGTGTATTAGTGATGACATCTAATTTAGCAATTAACTGGAATATTATCCCCTGTGTATTAGTGATGACATCTAATTTAACAATTAACTGGAATATTATCACCTGTGTATTAGTGATGATATCTAATTTAACAATTAACGGGAATATTATCCCCTGTGTATTAGTGATGACATCTAATTTAACAATTAACTGGAATATTATCACCTGTGTATTAGTGATGACATCTAATTTAACAATTAACTGGAATATTATCATCTGTGTATTAGTGATGACATCTAATTTAGCAATTAACTGGAATATTATCACCTGTGTATTAGTGATGATATCTAATTTAACAATTAACGGGAATATTATCCCCTGTGTATTAGTGATGACATCTAATTTAACAATTAACTGGAATATTATCACCTGTGTATTAGTGATGACATCTAATTTAACAATTAACTGGAATATTATCCCCTGTGTATTAGTGATGATATCTAATTTAACAATTAACTGGAATATTATCACCTGTGTATTAGTGATGACATCTAATTTAACAATTAACTGGAATATTATCACCTGTGTATTAGTGATGATATCTAATTTAACAATTAACTGGAATATTATCACCTGTGTATTATTGATGATATCTAATTTAACAATTAACTGGAATATTATCCCCTGTGTATTAGTGATGACATCTAATTTAACAATTAACTGGAATATCATCACCTGTGTATTAGTGATGACATCTAATTTAACAATTAACTGGAATATTATCACCTGTGTATTAGTGATGATATCTAATTTAACAATTAACGGGAATATTATCCCCTGTGTATTAGTGATGACATCTAATTTAACAATTAACTGGAATATTATCACCTGTGTATTAGTGATGACATCTAATTTAACAATTTACTGGAATATTATCACCTGCGTATTAGTGATGACATCTAATTTAACAATTAACTGGAATATTATCACCTGTGTATTAGTGATGATATCTAATTTAACAATTCACTGGAATATTATCCCCTGTGTATTAGTGATGACATCTAATTTAACAATTAACTGGAATGTAATCACCTGTGTATTAGTGGTGACATCTAATTTAACAATTAACTGGAATATTATCCCCTGTGTATTAGTGATGACATCTAATTTTATAATTAACTGGAATATTATCCCCTGTGCATTAGTGATGATATCTAATTTAACAATTAACTGGGATATTAACCCCTGTGTATTAGTGATGACATCTAATTTAACAATTAACTGGAATATTATCACCTGTGTATTAGTGATGACATCTAATTTAACAATTAACCTGAATATTATCCCCTGTGTATTCGTGATGATATCTAATTTAACAATTAACTGGAATATTATCACCTGTGTATTAGTGATGATATCTAATTTAACAATTAACTGGAATATTATCACCTGTGTATTAGTGATGACATCTAATTTAACAATTAACTGGAATATTATCACCTGTGTTTTAGTGATGACATCTAATTTAACAATTAACTGGAATATTATCACCTGTGTATTAGTGATGATATCTAATTTAACAATTAACTGGAATATTATCACCTTTGTATTAGTGATGATATCTAATTTAACAATTAACTGGAATATTATCACCTGTGGATTAGTGATGACATCTAATTTAACAATTAACTGGAATATTATCACCTGTGTTTTAGTGATGACATCTAATTTAACAATTAACTGGAATATTATCACCTGTGTATTAGTGATGATATCTAATTTAACAATTAACTGGAATATTATCACCTTTGTATTAGTGATGATATCTAATTTAACAATTAACTGGAATATTATCACCTGTGGATTAGTGATGACATCTAATTTTACAATTAACTGGAATATTATCACCTGTGTATTAGTGATGACATCTAATTTAACAATTAACTGGAATATTATCACCTGTGGATTAGTGATGACATCTAATTTTACAATTAACTGGAATATTATCACCTGTGTATTAGTGATGACATCTAATTTAACAATTAACTGGAATATTATCACCTGTGGATTAGTGATGACATCTAATTTTACAATTAACTGGAATATTACCCCTGTGTATTAGTGATGATATCTAATTTAACAATTAACCAGAATATTATCACCTGTGGATTAGTGATGACATCTAATTTTACAATTAACTGGAATATTATCACCTGTGTATTAGTGATGACATCTAATTTAACAATTAACTGGAATATTATCCCCTGTGTATTAGTGATGACATCTAATTTAACAAATAACTGGAATCTTATCACCTGTGTATTAGTGATGACATCTAATTTAACAATTAACTGGAATATTATCACCTGTGTATTAATTATGACATCTAATTTAACAATTAACTGGAATATTATCACCTGTGTATTAGTGATGACATCCAAATTAACAATTAACTGGAATATTATCACCTGTGTATTAGTGATGATATCTAATTTAACAATTAACTGGAATATTATCCCCTGTGCATTAGTGATGATATCTAATTTAACTATTCACTGGAATATTATCACCTGTGTACTAGTGATGACATCTAATTTAACAATTAACTGGAATATTATCACCTGTGTATTAGTGATGATATCTAATTTAACAATTAACTGGAATATTATCACCTGTGTATTAGTGATGATATCTAATTTAACAATTAACTGGAATATTATCACCTGTGTATTAGTGTTGATATCAAATTTAACAATTAACTGGAATATTATCACCTGTGTATTAGTGATGATATCTAATTTAAGAATTAACTGGAATATTATCCCCTGTGTATTAGTGATGACATCTAATTTAACAATTAACTGGAATGTAATCACCTGTGTATTAGTGGTGACATCTAATTTAACAATTAACTGGAATATTATCACCTGTGTATTAGTGATGATATCTAATTTAACAATTAACCGGAATATTATCACCTGTGTATTAGTGATGATATCTAATTTAACAATTAGCTGGAATATTATCCCCTGTGTATTAGTGATGACATCTAATTTAACAATTAACTTTAATATTATCCCCTGTGAATTAGTGATGACATCTAATTTAACAATTAACTGGAATATTATCACCTGTGCATTTGTGATGACATCCAATTTAACAATTAACTGGAATATGATCACCTGTGTATTAGTGATGACATCTAATTTAACAATTAACTGGAATATTATCACCTGTGTATTAGTGATGACATCTAATTTAACAATTAACTGGAATATTATCACCTGTGTATTAGTGATGACATCCAATTTAACAATTAACTGGAATATTATTACCTGTGTGTTAGTGATCACATTTATTTTAACAATTAACTGGAATATTATCCCCTGTGTATTAGTGATGACATCTAATTTAACAATTAACTGGAATATTATCACCTGTGTATTAGTGATGACATCTAATTTAACAATTAACTGGAATATTATCACCTGTGTATCAGTGATGACATCTAATTTAACAATTAACTGGAATATTATCCCCTGTGTATCAGTGATGACATCTAATTGAACAATTAACTGGAATATTATCACCTGTGCATTAGTGATGACATCTAATTTAACAATTAACTGGAATATTATCACCTGTGTATTAGTGATGACATCTAATTTAACAATTAACTGGAATATTATCACCTGTGTATTAGTGATGACACCTAATTTAACAATTAACTGGAATATTATCACCTGTGTATTAGTGATGACATCTAATTTAACAACTAACTGGAATATTATCACCTGTGTATTATTGATGACATCTAATTTAACAATTAACTGGAATATTATCACCTGTGTATTAGTGATGATATCTAATTTAACAATTAACCGGAATATTATCACCTGCGTATTCGTGATGACATCTAATTTAACAATTAACTGGAATATTATCCCCTGTGTATTAGTGATGACATCAAATTTAACAATTAACTGGAATATTATCACCTGTGTATTAGTGATGACATCTAATTTAACAATTAACTGGAATATTATCACCTGTGTATTAGAGATGACATCTAATTTAACAATTAACTGGAATATTATCCCTTGTGTATTAGTGATGACATCTAATTTAACAATTAACTGGAATATCATCACCTGTGTATTAGTGATGACATCTAATTTAACAATTAACTGGAATATTATCACCTGTGTATTAGTGATGACATCTAATTTAGCAATTAACTGGAATATTATCACCTGTGTATTAGTGATGACATCTAATTTAACAATTAACTGGAATATCATCACCTGTGTATTAGTGATGACATCTAATTTAACAATTAACTGGAATATTATCACCTGTGTATTAGTGATGATATCTAATTTAACAATTAACGGGAATATTATCCCCTGTGTATTAGTGATGACATCTAATTTAACAATTAACTGGAATATTATCACCTGTGTATTAGTGATGACATCTAATTTAACAATTTACTGGAATATTATCACCTGCGTATTAGTGATGACATCTAATTTAACAGTTAACTGGAATATTATCACCTGTGTATTAGTGATGACATCTAATTTAACAATTAACTGGAATATTATCACCTGTGTATTAGTGATGATATCTAATTTAACAATTAACTGGAATATTATCACCTGTGTATTAGTGATGACATCTAATTTAACAATTAACTGGAATATTATCACCTGTGTATTAGTGATGATATCTAATTTAACAATTCACTGGAATATTATCCCCTGTGTATTAGTGATGACATCTAATTTAACAATTAACTGGAATGTAATCACCTGTGTATTAGTGGTGACATCTAATTTAACAATTAACTGGAATATTATCCCCTGTGTATTAGTGATGACATCTAATTTTACAATTAACTGGAATATTATCCCCTGTGCATTAGTGATGATATCTAATTTAACAATTAACTGGGATATTAACCCCTGTGTATTAGTGATGACATCTAATTTAACAATTAACTGGAATATTATCACCTGTGTATTAGTGAAGACATCTAATTTAACAATTAACCTGAATATTATCCCCTGTGTATTCGTGATGACATCTAATTTAACAATTAACTGGAATATTATCACCTGTGTATTAGTGATGACATCTAATTTAACAATTAACTGGAATATTATCACCTGTGTTTTAGTGATGACATCTAATTTAACAATTAACTGGAATATTATCACCTGTGTATTAGTGATGATATCTAATTTAACAATTAACTGGAATATTATCACCTGTGTATTAGTGATGACATCTAATTTAACAATTAACTGGAATATTATCACCTGTGTTTTAGTGATGACATCTAATTTAACAATTAACTGGAATATTATCACCTGTGTATTAGTGATGATATCTAATTTAACAATTAACTGGAATATTATCACCTTTGTATTAGTGATGATATCAAATTTAACAATTAACCGGAATATTATCACCTGTGGATTAGTGATGACATCTAATTTTACAATTAACTGGAATATTATCACCTGTGTATTAGTGATGACATCTAATTTAACAATTAACTGGAATATTATCACCTGTGTCTTAGTGATGACTTCTAATTTAACAATTAACTGGAATATTATCACCTGTGTATTAGTGATGACATCTAATTTAACAATTAACTGGAATATTATCACCTGTGTATTAGTGATGATATCTAATTTAACAACTAACTGGAATATTATCCCCTGTGCATTAGTGATGATATCTAATTTAACTATTAACTGGAATATTATCACCTGTGCACTAGTGATGACATCTAATTTAACAATTAACTGGAATATTATCACCTGTGTATTAGTGATGATATCTAATTTAACAATTAACTGGAATATTATCACCTTTGTATTAGTGATGATATCTAATTTAACAATTAACCGGAATATTATCACCTGTGTATTAGTGATGACTTCTAATTTAACAATTAACTGGAATATTATCACCTGTGTATTCGTGATGACATCTAATTTAACAATTAACTGGAATATTATCACCTGTGTATTAGTGATGATATCTAATTTAACAATTAACTGGAATATTATCCCCTGTGTATTAGTGATGATATCTAATTTAACAATTAACTGGAATATTATCACCTGTGTATTAGTGTTGATATCTAATTTAACAATTAACTGGAATATTATCCCCTGTGTATTAGTGATGATATCTAATTTAACAATTAACTGGAATATTATCACCTGTGTATTAGTGATGATATCTAATTTAACAATTAACTGGAATATTATCACCTGTGTATTAGTGATGACTTCTAATTTAACAATTAACTGGAATATTATCACCTGTGTATTCGTGATGACATCTAATTTAACAATTAACTGGAATATTATCACCTGTGTATTAGTGATGACTTCTAATTTAACAATTAACTGGAATATTATCACCTGTGTATTCGTGATGACATCTAATTTAACAATTAACTGGAATATTATCACCTGTGTATTAGTGATGATATCTAATTTAACAACGTACTGGAATATTATCCCCTGTGCATTAGTGATGATATCTAATTTAACTATTAACTGGAATATTATCACCTGTGCACTAGTGATGACATCTAATTTAACAATTAACTGGAATATTATCACCTGTGTATTAGTGATGATATCTAATTTAACAATTAACTGGAATATTATCACCTGTGTATTAGTGATGATATCTAATTCAACAATTAACTGGAATATTATCACCTGTGTATTAGTGATGATATCTAATTCAACAATTAACTGGAATATTATCACCTGTGTATTAGTGATGATATCTAATTTAAGAATTAACTGGAATATTATCCCCTGTGTATTAGTGATGACATCTAATTTAACAATTAACTGGAATATTATCACCTGTGTATTAGTGATGATATCTAATTTAACAATTAACTGGAATATTATCACCTGTGTATTAGTGATGATATCTAATTTAACAATTAACTGGAATATTATCCCATGTGTATTAGTGATGACATCTAATTTTACAATTAACAGGAATATTATTACCTGTGAATTAGTGATGATATCTAATTTAACAATTAACTGGAATATTATCACCTGTGTATTAGTGATGATATCTAATTTAACAATTAACTGGAATATTATCACCTGTGTATTAGTGATGATATCTAATTTAACAATTAACTGGAATATTATCACCTGTGTATTAGTGATGATATCTAATTTAACAATTAACTGGAAAATTATCACCTGTGTATTAGTGATGACATCTAATTTAACAATTAACTGGAATATTATCACCTGTGTATTAGTGATGACATCTAATTTAACAATTAACTGGAATATTATCACCTGTGCATTAGTGATGATATCTAATTTAACAACTAACTGGAATATTATCCCCTGTGCATTAGTGATGATATCTAATTTAACTATTAACTGGAATATTATCACCTGTGCACTAGTGATGACATCTAATTTAACAATTAAATGGAATATTATCTCCTGTCTATTCGTGATGATATCTAATTTAACAATTAACAGGAATATTATCACCTGTGTATTAGTGATGATATCTAATTCAACAATTAACTGGAATATTATCACCTGTGTATTAGTGATGATATCTAATTTAAGAATTAACTGGAATATTATCCCCTGTGTATTAGTGATGACATCTAATTTAACAATTAACTGGAATATTATCACCTGTGTATTAGTGATGATATCTAATTTAACAATTAACTGGAATATTATCACCTGTGTATTAGTGATGATATCTAATTTAACAATTAACTGGAATATTATCCCATGTGTATTAGTGATGACATCTAATTTTACAATTAACAGGAATATTATTACCTGTGAATTAGTGATGATATCTAATTTAACAATTAACTGGAATATTATCACCTGTGTATTAGTGATGATATCTAATTTAACAATTAACTGGAATATTATCACCTGTGTATTAGTGATGATATCTAATTTAACAATTAACTGGAATATTATCACCTGTGTATTAGTGATGATATCTAATTTAACAATTAACTGGAAAATTATCACCTGTGTATTAGTGATGACATCTAATTTAACAATTAACTGGAATATTATCACCTGTGTATTAGTGATGACATCTAATTTAACAATTAACTGGAATATTATCACCTGTGCATTAGTGATGATATCTAATTTAACAACTAACTGGAATATTATCCCCTGTGCATTAGTGATGATATCTAATTTAACTATTAACTGGAATATTATCACCTGTGCACTAGTGATGACATCTAATTTAACAATTAAATGGAATATTATCTCCTGTCTATTCGTGATGATATCTAATTTAACAATTAACAGGAATATTATCACCTGTGTATTAGTGATGATATCTAATTTAACAATTAACTGGAATATTATCACCTGTGTATTAGTGTTGATATCTAATTTAACAATTAACTGGAATATTATCACCTGTGTATTAGTGATGATATCTAATTTAACAATTAACTGGAATATTATCCCCTATGTATTAGTGATGACATCTAATTTAACAATTAACTGGAATATTATCCCCTGTTTATTAGTGATGATATCTAATTTAACAATTAACTGGAATATTATCACCTGTGTATTAGTGATGATATCTAATTTAACAATTAACCGGAATATTATCACCTGTGTATTAGTGATGATATCTCATTGAACAATTAACTGGAATATTATCCCCTGTGTATTAGTGATGATATCTAATTTAACAATGAACTTGAATATTGTCACCTGTGTATTAGTGATGATATCTAATTTAACAATTAACTGGAATATTATCCCCTGTGTATTAGTGATGACATCTAATTTAACATTTTACTGGAATATTATCACCTGTGTATTAGTGATGACATCTAATTTAACAATTAACTGGAATATTATCACCTGTGTATTAGTGATGACATCTAATTTAACAATTAACTGGAATATTATCACCTGTGTATTAGTGATGACATCCAATTTAACAATTAACTGGAATATTATCCCCTGTGCATCAGTTGGCCTGACTATATCTCCAACACAGAAGTCCTTGAAGCGGCCAACACCCCCAGCTTATACACACTACTGAGTCAGCGGCGCTTGAGATGGCTTGGCCATGTGAGCCGCATGGAAGATGGCAGGATCCCCAAAGACACATTGTACAGCGAGCTCGCCACTGGTATCAGACCCACCGGCCGTCCATGTCTCCGTTATAAAGACGTCTGCAAACGCGACATGAAATCGTGTGACATTGATCACAGGTCGTGGGAGTCAGTTGCCAGCATTCGCCAGAGCTGGCGGGCAGCCATAAAGACAGGGCTAAATTGTGGCGAGTCGAAGAGACTTAGTAGTTGGCAGGAAAAAAGACAGAGGCGCAAGGGGAGAGCCAACTGTGCAACAGCCCCAACAAACAAATATCTCTGCAGCACCTGTGGAAGAGCCTGTCACTCCAGAATTGGCCTTTATAGCCACTCCAGGCGCTGCTTCACAAACCACTGACCACCTCCAGGCGCGTATCCATTGTCTCTCGAGATAAGGAGGCCCAAAAGAAAAAAAGAAAGAAAATTAGTGATGACATCTAATTTAACAATTAACTGGAATATTATCACCTGTGTATTAGTGTTGATATCTAATTTAACAATTAACTGGAATATTATCACCTGTGTATTAGTGATGACATCTAATTTAACAATTAACTGGAATATTATCACCAGTGTATTAGTGATGATATCTAATTTAACAATTAACTGGAATATTATCACCTGTGTATTAGTGATGATATCTAATTTAACAATTAACTGGAATATTATCACCAGTGTATTAGTGATGATATCTAATTTAACAATTAACTGGAATATTATCACCTGTGTATTAGTGATGATATCTAATTTAACAATTAACTGGAATATTATCACCTGTGTATTAGTGATGATATCTAATTTAACAATTAACTGGAATATTATCACCTGTGTATTAGTGATGATATCTAATTTAACAATTAACTGGAATATTATCACCTGTGTATTAGTGTTGATATCTAATTTAACAATTAACTGGAATATTATCACCAGTGTATTAGTGATGATATCTAATTTAACAATTAACTGGAATATTATCACCTGTGTATTAGTGATGATATCTAATTTAACAATTAACTGGAATATTATCACCTGTGTATTAGTGTTGATATCTAATTTAACAATTAACTGGAATATTATCCCATGTGTATTAGTGATGACATCTAATTTAACAATTAACTGGAATATTATCCCCTGTGTATTAGTGATGACATCTAATTTAACAATTAACTGGAATATTATCACCTGTGTATTAGTGATGACATCTAATTTAACAATTAACAGGAATATTATCACCTGTGTATTAGTGATGACATCTAATTTAACAATTAACTGGAATATTATCACCTGTGTATTAGTGATGACATCTAATTTAACAATTAACTGGAATATTATCACCTGTGCATTAGTGATGATATCTAATTTAACAACTAACTGGAATATTATCCCCTGTGTATTAGTGTTGATATCTAATTTAACAATTAACTGGAATATTATCCCATGTGTATTAGTGATGACATCTAATTTTACAATTAACAGGAATATTATTACCTGTGTATTAGTGATGACATCTAATTTAACAATTAACAGGAATATTATCACCTGTGTATTAGTGATGACATCTAATTTAACAATTAACTGGAATATTATCACCTGTGTATTAGTGATGACATCTAATTTAACAATTAACTGGAATATTATCACCTGTGCATTAGTGATGATATCTAATTTAACAACTAACTGGAATATTATCCCCTGTGTATTAGTGATGATATCTAATTTAACTATTAACTGGAATATTATCACCTGTGCACTAGTGATGACATCTAATTTAACAATTAAATGGAATATTATCACCTGTCTATACGTGATGATATCTAATTTAACAATTAACAGGAATATTATCACCTGTGTATTAGTGATGATATCTAATTTAACAATTAACTGGAATATTATCACCTGTGTATTAGTGTTGATATCTAATTTAACAATTAACTGGAATATTATCACCTGTGTATTAGTGATGATATCTAATATAAGAATTAACTGGAATATTATCCCCTATGTATTAGTGATGACATCTAATTTAACAATTAACTGGAATATTATCCCCTGTGTATTAGTGGTGATATCTAATTTAACAATTAACTGGAATATTATCACCTGTGTATTAGTGATGATATCTAATTTAACAATTAACCGGAATATTATCACCTGTGTATTAGTGATGATATCTCATTGAACAATTAACTGGAATATTATCCCCTGTGTATTAGTGATGATATCTAATTTAACAATTAACTGGAATATTATCCCCTGTGTATTAGTGATGATATCTAATTTAACAATTAACTGGAATATTATCACCTGTGTATTAGTGATGATATCTAATTTAACAATTAACTGGAATATTATCACCTGTGTATTAGTGATGATATCTAATTTAACAATTAACTGGAATATTATCACCTGTGTATTTGTGATGATATCTAATTTAACAATTAACTGGAATATTATCACCTCTGTATTAGTGATGATATCTAATTTAACAATGAACTTGAATATTGTCACCTGTGTATTAGTGATGACATCTAATTTAACAATTAACTGGAATATTATCACCTGTGTATTAGTGATGATATCTAATTTAACAATTAACTGGAATATTATCACCTGTGTATTAGTGATGATATCTAATTTAACAATGAACTTGAATATTGTCACCTGTGTATTAGTGATGATATCTAATTTAACAATTAACTGGAATATTATCCCCTGTGTATTAGTGATGACATCTAATTTAACAATTTACTGGAATATTATCACCTGTGTATTAGTGATGACATCCAATTTAACAATTAACTGGAATATTATCACCTGTGTATTAGTGATCATATCTAATTTAACAATTAACTGGAATATTATCACCTGTGTATTAGTGATGACATTTAATTTAACAATTAACTGGAATATTATCCCCTGTGTATAAGTGATGACATCTAATTTAACAATTAACTGGAATATTATCACCTGTGTATTAGTGATGACATCTAATTTAACAATTAACTGGAATATTATCCCCTGTGCATCAGGTGGCAGGACTATATCTCCAACACTGAAGTCCTTGAAGCGGCCAACACCCCCAGCTTATAGACACTACTGAGTCAGCGGCGCTTGAGATGGCTTGGCCATGTGAGCCGCATGGAAGATGGCAGGATCCCCAAAGACACATTGTACAGCGAGCTCGCCACTGGTACCAGACCCACCGGCCGTCCATGTCTCCGTTATAAAGACGTCTGCAAACGCGACATGAAATCGTGTGACATTGATCACAAGTCGTGGGAGTCAGTTGCCAGCATTCGCCAGAGCTGGCGGGCAGCCATAAAGACAGGGCTAAATTGTGGCGAGTCGAAGAGACTTAGTAGTTGGCAGGAAAAAAGACAGAGGCGCAAGGGGAGAGCCAACTGTGCAACAGCCCCAACAAACAAATATCTCTGCAGCACCTGTGGAAGAGCCTGTCACTCCACAATTGGCCTTTATAGCCACTCCAGGCGCTGCTTCACAAACCACTGACCACCTCCAGGCGCGTATCCATTGTCTCTCGAGATAAGGAGGCCCAAAAGAAAAAAAGAAAGAAAATTAGTGATGACATCTAATTTAACAATTAACTGGAATATTATCCCCTGTGTATTAGTGATGACATCTAATTTAACAATTAACTGGAATATTATCACCTGTGTATTAGTGATGACATCTAATTTCACAATTAACTGGAATATTATCAGCTGTGTATTAGTGATGATATCTAATTTAACAATTAACTGTAATATTATCCCCTGTGTATTAGTGATGACATCTAATTTCACAATTAACTGTAATATTATCACCTGTGTATTAGTGATGACATCTAATTTCACAATTAACTGGAATATTATCAGCTGTGTATTAGTGATGATATCTAATTTAACAATTAACTGGAATATTATCCCCTGTGTATTAGTGATGACATCTAATTTAACAATTAACTCTAATATTATCACCTGTGTATCAGTGATGATATCTAATTTAACAATTAACCGGAATATCATCACCTGCGTATTCGTGATGACATCTAATTTAACAATTAACTGGAATATTATCACCTGTGTATTAGTGATGATATCTAATTTAACAATTAACTGGAATATTATCACCTGTGTATTAGTGATGACATCTAATTTAACAATTAACTGGAATATTATCACCTGTGTATTAGTGATGACATCTAATTTAACAATTAACTGGAATATTATCACCTGTGTATTAGTGATGACATCTAATTTAACAATTAACTGGAATATTATCCCCTGTGTATTAGTGATGACATCTAATTTAACAATTAACTGGAATATTATCACCTGTGTATTAGTGATGACATCTAATTTCACAATTAACTGGAATATTATCAGCTGTGTATTAGTGATGACATCTAATTTAACAATTAACTCTAATATTATCACCTGTGTATCAGTGATGATATCTAATTTAACAATTAACCGGAATATCATCACCTGCGTATTCGTGATGACATCTAATTTAACAATTAACTGGAATATTATCACCTGTGTATTAGTGATGATATCTAATTTAACAATTAACTGGAATATTATCACCTGTGTATTAGTGATGACATCTAATTTAACAATTTACTGGAATATTATCACCTGTGTATGAGTGATGACATCTAATTTAACAATTAACTGGAATATTACCACCTGTGTATCAGTGATGATATCTAATTTAACAATTAACTGGAATATTATCACCTGTGTATTAGTGATGATATCTAATTTAACAATTCACTGGAATATTATCCCCTGTGTATTAGTGATGACATCTAATTTAACAATTAACTGGAATATTATCATCTGTGTATTAGTGATGACATCTAATTTAACAATTAACTGGAATATTATCCCCTGTGTATTAGTGATGACATCTAATTTAACAATTAACTGGTATATTATCCCTGTGTATTAGTGATGATATCTAATTTAACAATTAACTGGAATATTATCACCTGTGTATTAGTGATGATATCTAATTTAACAATTAACTGGAATATTATCAACGGTGTACTGGTGATGACATCTAATTTAACAATTAACTGGAATATTATCCCCTGTGTATTAGTGATGATATCTAATTTAACAATTAACTGGAATAATATCCCCTGTGTATTAGTGATGACATCTAATTTAACAATGAACTGGAATATTATCACCTGTGTATTAGTGATGACATCTAATTTAACAATTAACTGGAATATTATCACCTGTGTATTAGTGATGATATCTAATTTAACAATTAACTGGAATATTATCCCCTGTGTATTAGTGATGATATCTAATTTAACAATTAACTGGAATAATATCCCCTGTGTATTAGTGATGACATCTAATTTAACAATGAACTGGAATATTATCACCTGTGTATTAGTGATGACATCTAATTTAACAATTAACTGGAATATTATCACCTGTGTATTAGTGATGATATCTAATTTAACAATTAACTGGAATATTATCCCCTGTGTATTAGTGATGATATCTAATTTAACAATTAACTGGAATATTATCACCTGTGTATTAGTGATGACATCTAATTTAACAATTAACTGGAATAATATCCCCTGTGTATTAGCGATGACATATAATTTAACTATTAACTGGAATATTATCACCTGTGTATTAGTGATGACATCTAATTTAACAATTAACTGGAATAATATCCCCTGTGTATTAGCGATGACATATAATTTAACTATTAACTGGAATATTATCACCTGTGTATTAGTGATGATATCTAATTTAACAATTAACTGGAATATTATCCCCTGTGTATTAGTGATGACATCTAATTTCACAATTAAGTGGAATATTATCACCTGTGTATTAGTGATGACATCTAATTTAACAATTAACTGGAATATTATCACCTGTGTATTAGTGATGACATCTAATTTAACAATTAACTGGAATATTATCACCTGTGTATTAGTGATGACATCTAATTTAACAATTAACTGGAATATTATCACCTGTGTATTAGTGATGACATCTAATTTAACAATTAACTGGAATATTATCAACTGTGTATTAGTGATGACATCTAATTTAACAATTAACTGGAATATTATCCCCTGTGTATTAGTGATGACATCTAATTTAACAATTAACTGGAATATTATCCCCTGTGTATTAGTGATGACATCTAATTTAACAATTAACTGGAATATTATCACCTGTGTATTAGTGATGACATCTAATTTAACAATTAACTGGAATATTATCAACTGTGTATTAGTGATGACATCTAATTTAACAATTAACTGGAATATTATCACCTGTGTATTAGTGATGATATCTAATTTAACAATTAACTGGAATATTATCACCTGTGTATTAGTGATGACATCTAATTTAACAATTAACTGGAATATTATCACCTGTGTATTAGTGATGATATCTAATTTAACAATTAACTGGAATATTATCACCTGTGTATTAGTGATGATATCTAATTTAACAATTAACTGGGATATTATCCCCTGTGTATTAGTGATGACATCTAATTTAACAATTAACTGGAATATTATCACCTGTGTATTAGTGATGATATCTAATTTAACAATTAACTGGAATATTATCACCTGTGTATTAGTGATGATATCTAATTTAACAATTAACTGGGATATTATCCCCTGTGTATTAGTGATGACATCTAATTTAACAATTAACTGGAATATTATCACCTGTGTATTAGTGATGACATCTAATTTAACAATTAACTGGAATATTATCACCTGTGTATTAGTGATGACATCTAATTTAACAATTAACTGGAATATTATCACCTGTGTATTAGTGATGACATCTAATTTAACAATTAACTGGAATATTATCAACTGTGTATTAGTGATGATATCTAATTTAACAATTAACCGGAATATTATCACCTGCGTATTCGTGATGACATCTAATTTAACAATTAACTGGAATATTATCCCCTGTGTATTAGTGATTACATCTAATTTAACAATTAACTGGAATATTATCACCTGTGTATTAGTGATGACATCTAATTTAACAATTCACTGGAATATTATCCCCTGTGTATTAGTGATGACATCTAATTTAACAATTAACTAGAATATTATCATCTGTGTATTAGTGATGATATCTAATTTAACAATTAACTGGAATATTATCACCTGTGTATTGGTGATGACATCTAATTTAACAATTAACTGGAATATTATCACCTGTGTATTAGTGATGACATCTAATTTAACAATTAACTGGAATATTATCCCCTGTGTATTAGTGATGACATCTAATTTAACAATTAACTGGTATATTATCCCTGTGTATTAGTGATGACATCTAATTTAACAATTAACTGGAATATTATCAACGGTGTACTGGTGATGACATCTAATTTAACAATTAACTGGAATATTATCCCCTGTGTATTAGTGATGATATCTAATTTAACAATTAACTGGAATAATATCACCTGTGTATTAGTGATGACATCTAATTTAACAATTAACTGGAATATTATCCCCTATGTATTAGTGATGACATATAATTTAACTATTAACTGGAATATTATCCCCTGTGTATTAGTGATGACATCTAATTTAACAATTAACTGGAATATTATCACCTGTGTATTAGTGATGATATCTAATTTAACAATTAACTGGACGATTATCACCTATGTATTAGTGATGACATCTAATTTAACAATTACCTGGAATATTATCACCTGTGTATTAGTGATGACATCTAATTTAACAATTAACTGGAATATTATCACCTGTGTATTAGTGATGACATCTAATTTAACAATTAACTGGAATATTATCACCTGTGTATTAGTGATGACATCTAATTTAACAATTAACTGGAATATTATCAGCTGTGTATTAGTGATGACATCTAATTTAACAATTAACTGGAATATTATCCCCTGTGTATTAGTGATGACATCTAATTTAACAATTAACTGGAATATTATCCCCTGTGTATTAGTGATGACATCTAATTTAACAATTAACTTGAATATTATCACCTGTGTATTAGTGATGATATCTAATTTAACAATTAACTGGAATATTATCACCTGTGTATTAGTGATGATATCTAATTTAACAATTAACTGGAATATTATCACCTGTGTATTAGTGATGATATCTAATTTAACAATTAACTGGAATATTATCACCTGTGTATTAGTGATGATATCGAATTTAACAATTAACTGGAATATTATCACCTGTGTATTAGTGATGACATCTAATTTAACAATTAACTGGAATATTATCCCCTGTGTATTAGTGATGATATCTAATTTAACAATTAACTGGAATATTATCACCTGTGTATTAGTGATGATATCTAATTTAACAATTAACTGGAATATTATCACCTATGTATTAGTGATGATATCTAATTTAACAATTAACTGGAATATTATCACCTGTGTATTAGTGATGACATCTAATTTAAAAATTAACTGGAATATTATCACCTGTGTATTAGTGATGATATCTAATTTAACAATTAACTGGAATATTATCCCCTGTGTATTAGTGATGATATCTAATTTAACAATTAACTGGAATATTATCACCTGTGTATTAGTGATGACATCTAATTTAACAATTAACTGGAATATTATCACCTGTGTATTAGTGATGATATCTAATTTAACAATTAACTGGAATATTATCCCCTGTGTATTAGTGATGACATCTAATTTAACAATTAACTGGAATATTATCATCTGTGTATTAGTGATGATATCTAATTTAACAATTAACTGGAATATTATCCCCTGTGTATTAGTGATGATATCTAATTTAACAATTAACTGGAATATTATCACCTGTGTATTAGTGATGACATCTAATTTAAAAATTAACTGGAATATTATCACCTGTGTATTAGTGATGATATCTAATTTAACAATTAACTGGAATATTATCCCCTGTGTATTAGTGATGATATCTAATTTAACAATTAACTGGAATATTATCACCTGTGTATTAGTGATGATATCTAATTTAACAATTTACTGGAATATTATCCCCTGTGTATTAGTGATGATATCTAATTTAACAATTAACTGGAATATTATCACCTGTGTATTAGTGATGACATCTAATTTAAAAATTAACTGGAATATTATCACCTGTGTATTAGTGATGACATCTAATTTAACAATTAACTGGAATATTATCCCCTGTGTATTTGTGATGACATCTAATTTAACAATTAACTGGAATATTATCCCCTGTGTATTAGTGATGATATCTAATTTAACAATTAACTGGAATATTATCATCTGTGTATTAGTGATGATATCTAATTTAACAATTAACTGGAATATTATCCCCTGTGTATTAGTGATGATATCTAATTTAACAATTAACTGGAATATTATCACCTGTGTATTAGTGATGACATCTAATTTAAAAATTAACTGGAATATTATCACCTGTGTATTAGTGATGATATCTAATTTAACAATTAACTGGAATATTATCCCCTGTGTATTAGTGATGATATCTAATTTAACAATTAACTGGAATATTATCACCTGTGTATTAGTGATGACATCTAATTTAACAATTAACTGGAATATTATCACCTGTGTATTAGTGATGATATCTAATTTAACAATTAACTGGAATATTATCACCTGTGTATTAGTGATGACATCTAATTTAACAATTAACTGGAATATTATCCCCTGTGTATTAGTGATGATATCTAATTTAACAATTAACTGGAATATTATCACCTGTGTATTAGTGATGATATCGAATTTAAAAATTAACTGGAATATTATCACCTGTGTATTAGTGATGATATCTAATTTAACAATTAACTGGAATATTATCCCCTGTGTATTAGTGATGACATCTAATTTAACAATTAACCGGAATATTATCCCCTGTGTATTAGTGATGACATCTAATTTAACAATTAACTGGAATATTATCCCCTGTGTATTAGTGATGATATCGAATTTAAAAATTAACTGGAATATTATCACCTGTGTATTAGTGATGATATCTAATTTAACAATTAACTGGAATATTATCACCTGTGTATTATTGATGATATCTAATTTAACAATTAACTGTAATATTATCACCTGTGTATTAGTGATGACATCTAATTTAACAATTAACTGGAATATTATCACCTGTGTATTAGTGATGATATCTAATTTAACAATTAACTGGAATATTATCACCTGTGTATTAGTGATGATATCTAATTTAACAATTAACTGGAATATTATCACCTGTGTATTAGTGATGACATCTAATTTAACAATTAACTGGAATATTATCACCTGTGTATTAGTGATGACATCTAATTTAACAATTAACTGGAATATTATCCCCAGTGTATTAGTGATGATATCTAATTTAACAATTAACTGGAATATTATCACCTGTGTATTAGTGATGATATCTAATTTAACAATTAACTGGAATATTATCACCTGTGTATTAGTGATGATATCTAATTTAACAATTAACTGGAATATTATCACCTGTGTATTAGTGATGATATCTAATTTAACAATTAACTGGAATATTATCACCTGTGTATTAGTGATGATATCTAATTTAACAATTAACTGGAATATTATCACCTGTGTATTAGTGATGATATCTAATTTAACAATTAACCGGAATATTATCACCTGCGTATTCGTGATGATATCTAATTTAACAACTAACTGGAATATTATCACCTGTGTATTAGTGATGATATCTAATTTAACAATTAACTGGAATATTATCACCTGTGTATTAGTGATGATATCTAATTTAACAATTAACCGGAATATTATCACCTGCGTATTCGTGATGATATCTAATTTAACAATTAACTGGAATATTATCACCTGTGTATTCGTGATGATATCTAATTTAACAATTAACTGGAATATTATCCCCTGTGTATTAGTGATGACATCTAATTTAACAATTAACTGGAATATTATCACCTGTGTATTAGTGATGATATCTAATTTAACAATTTACTGGAATATTATCACCTGTGTATTAGTGATGATATCTAATTTAACAATTAACCGGAATATTATCCCCTGTGTAGTAGTGATGATATCTAATTTAACAATTAACCGGAATATTATCACCTGTGTATTAGTGATGACATCTAATTTAACAATTAACTGGAATATTATCACCTGTGTATTAGTGATGATATCTAATTTAACAATTAACTGGAATATTATCACCTGTGTATTAGTGATGATATCTAATTTAACAATTAACTGGAATATTATCACCTGTGTATTAGTCATGATATCTAATTTAACAATTAACTGGAATATTATCACCTGTGTATTAGTGACGATATCTAATTTAACAATTAACTGGAATATTATCACCTGTGTATTAGTGATGACATCTAATTTAACAATTAACTGGAATATTATCACCTGTGTATTAGTGATGACATCAAATTTAACAATTTACTGGAATATTATCACCTGTGTATTAGTGATGACATCTAATTTAACAGTTAACTGGAATATTATCACCTGTGTATTTGTGATGATATCTAATTTAACAATTAACTGGAATATTATCACCTGTGTATTAGTGATGATATCTAATTTAACAATTAACTGGAATATTATCACCTGTGTATTAGTGATGACATCAAATTTAACAATTTACTGGAATATTATCACCTGTGTATTAGTGATGACATCTAATTTAACAATTAACTGGAATATTATCACCTGTGTATTAGTGATGACATCTAATTTAACAATTAACTGGAATATTATCACCTGTGTATTAGTGACGATATCTAATTTAACAATTAACTGGAATATTATCACCTGTGTATTAGTGATGACATCTAATTTAGCAATTAACTGGAATATTATCACCTGTGTATTAGTGATGACATCTAATTTAACAATTAACTGGAATATTATGACCTGTTTATAAGTGATGATATCTAATTTAACATTTAACCGGAATATTATCACCTGCGTATTCGTGATGACATCTAATTTAACAATTAACTGGAATATTATCCCCTGTGTATTAGTGATGACATCTAATTTAACAATTAACTGGAATATTATCACCTGTGTATTAGTGATGACATCTAATTTAACAATTAACTGGAATATTATCACCTGTGTATTAGTGATGACATCTAATTTAACAATTAACTGGAATATTATCCCCTGTGTATTAGTGATGACATCTACTTTAACAATTAACTGGAATATTATCCCCTGTGTATTAGTGATGACATCTAATTTAACAATTAACTGGAATATTATCACCTGTGTATTAGTGATGATATCTAATTTAACAATTAACCGGAATATTATCACCTGCGTATTCGTGATGATATCTAATTTAACAATTAACTGGAATATTATCACCTGTTTATCCGTGATGATATCTAATTTAACAATTAACTGGAATATTATCCCCTGTGTATTAGTGATGACATCTAATTTAACAATTAACTGGAATATTATCACCTGTGTATTAGTGATGACATCAAATTTAACAATTTACTGGAATATTATCACCTGTGTATTAGTGATGACATCTAATTTAACAGTTAACTGGAATATTATCACCTGTGTATTTGTGATGATATCTAATTTAACAATTAACTGGAATATTATCACCTGTGTATTAGTGATGATATCTAATTTAACAATTAACTGGAATATTATCACCTGTGTATTAGTGATGATATCTAATTTAACAATTTACTGGAATATTATCACCTGTGTATTAGTGATGATATCTAATTTAACAATTAACCGGAATATTATCCCCTGTGTAGTAGTGATGATATCTAATTTAACAATTAACCGGAATATTATCACCTGTGTATTAGTGATGACATCTAATTTAACAATTAACTGGAATATTATCACCTGTGTATTAGTGATGATATCTAATTTAACAATTAACTGGAATATTATCACCTGTGTATTAGTGATGATATCTAATTTAACAATTAACTGGAATATTATCACCTGTGTATTAGTCATGATATCTAATTTAACAATTAACTGGAATATTATCACCTGTGTATTAGTGACGATATCTAATTTAACAATTAACTGGAATATTATCACCTGTGTATTAGTGATGACATCTAATTTAACAATTAACTGGAATATTATCACCTGTGTATTAGTGATGACATCAAATTTAACAATTTACTGGAATATTATCACCTGTGTATTAGTGATGACATCTAATTTAACAGTTAACTGGAATATTATCACCTGTGTATTTGTGATGATATCTAATTTAACAATTAACTGGAATATTATCACCTGTGTATTAGTGATGATATCTAATTTAACAATTAACTGGAATATTATCACCTGTGTATTAGTGATGACATCAAATTTAACAATTTACTGGAATATTATCACCTGTGTATTAGTGATGACATCTAATTTAACAATTAACTGGAATATTATCACCTGTGTATTAGTGATGACATCTAATTTAACAATTAACTGGAATATTATCACCTGTGTATTAGTGACGATATCTAATTTAACAATTAACTGGAATATTATCACCTGTGTATTAGTGATGACATCTAATTTAGCAATTAACTGGAATATTATCACCTGTGTATTAGTGATGACATCTAATTTAACAATTAACTGGAATATTATGACCTGTTTATAAGTGATGATATCTAATTTAACATTTAACCGGAATATTATCACCTGCGTATTCGTGATGACATCTAATTTAACAATTAACTGGAATATTATCCCCTGTGTATTAGTGATGACATCTAATTTAACAATTAACTGGAATATTATCACCTGTGTATTAGTGATGACATCTAATTTAACAATTAACTGGAATATTATCACCTGTGTATTAGTGATGACATCTAATTTAACAATTAACTGGAATATTATCCCCTGTGTATTAGTGATGACATCTACTTTAACAATTAACTGGAATATTATCCCCTGTGTATTAGTGATGACATCTAATTTAACAATTAACTGGAATATTATCACCTGTGTATTAGTGATGATATCTAATTTAACAATTAACCGGAATATTATCACCTGCGTATTCGTGATGATATCTAATTTAACAATTAACTGGAATATTATCACCTGTTTATCCGTGATGATATCTAATTTAACAATTAACTGGAATATTATCCCCTGTGTATTAGTGATGACATCTAATTTAACAATTAACTGGAATATTATCACCTGTGTATTAGTGATGACATCAAATTTAACAATTTACTGGAATATTATCACCTGTGTATTAGTGATGACATCTAATTTAACAGTTAACTGGAATATTATCACCTGTGTATTTGTGATGATATCTAATTTAACAATTAACTGGAATATTATCACCTGTGTATTAGTGATGATATCTAATTTAACAATTAACTGGAATATTATCACCTGTGTATTAGTGAGGATATCTAATTTAACAATTAACTGGAATATTATCCCCTGTGTATTAGTGATGATGTCTAATTTAACAATTAACTGGAATATTATCACCTGTGTATTAGTGATGATATCTAATTTAACAATTAACTGGAATATTATCACCTGTGTATTAGTGATGATATCTAATTTAACAATTAACTGGAATATTATCCCCTGTGTATTAGTGATGATGTCTAATTTAACAATTAACTGGAATATTATCACCTGTGTATTAGTGAGGATATCTAATTTAACAATTAACTGGAATATTATCCCCTGTGTATTAGTGATGATGTCTAATTTAACAATTAACTGGAATATTATCACCTGTGTATTAGTGATGATATCTAATTTAACAATTAACTGGAATATTATCACCTGTGTATTAGTGATGATATCTAATTTAACAATTCACTGGAATATTATCCCCTGTGTATTAGTGATGACATCTAATTTAACAATTAACTGGAATATTATCACCTGTGTATTAGTGATGACATCTAATTTAACAATTATCTGGAATATTATCACCTGTGTATTGGTGATGATATCTAACTTAACAATTAACTGGAATATTATCACCTGTGTATTAGTGATGACATCTAATTTAACAATTAACTGGAATATTATCACCTGTGTATTAGTGATGACATCGAATTTAACAATTAACTGGAATATCATCACCTGTGTATCAGTGATGACATCTAATTTAACAATTAACTGGAATATTATCCCCTGTGTATCAGTGATTACATCTAATTGAACAATTAACTGGAATATTATCACCTGTGTATTAGTGATGACATCTAATTTAACAATTAACTGGAATATTATCACCTGTGTATTAGTGATGACATCTAATTTAACAATTAACTGGAATATTATCCCCTGTGTATTAGTGATGACATCTAATTTAACAATTAACTGGAATATTATCACCTGTGTATTAGTGATGACAACTAATTTAGCAATGAACTGGAATATTATCACCTGTGTATTAGTGATGACATCTAATTTAACAATTAACTGGAATATTATCCCCTGTGTATTAGTGATGACATCTAATTTAACAATTAACTGGAATATTATCACCTGTGTATTGGTGATGACATCTAATTTAACAATTAACTGGAATATTATCACCTGTGTATTAGTGATGACATCTAATTTAACAATTAACTGGAATATTATCCCCTGTGTATTAGTGATGACATCTAATTTAACAATTAACTAGAATATTATCCCCAGTGTATTAGTGATGACATCTAATTTAACAATTAACTGGAATATTATCACCTGTGTATTAGTGATGACATCTAATTTAACAATTAACTGGAATATTATCACCTGTGTATTAGTGATGACATCTAATTTAACAATTAACTGGAATGTTATCACCTGTGTATTAGTGATGATATCTAATTTAACAATTAACCGGAATATTATCACCTGCGTATTCGTGATGACACCTAATTTAACAATTAACTGGATTATTATCACCTGTGTATTAGTGATGATATCTAATTTAACAATTAACCGGAATATTATCCCCTGTGTATTGGTGATGACATCTAATTTAACAATTAACTGGATTATTATCACCTGTGTATTAGTGATGACATCTAATTTAACAATTAACTGGAATATTATCCCCTGTGTATTAGTGATGACATCTAATTTAACAATTAACTGGAATATTATCACCTGTGTATTAGTGATGACATCTAATTTAACAATTAACTGGAATATTATCACCTGTGTATTGGTGATGACATCTAATTTAACAATTAACTGGAATATTACCACCTGTGCATTAGTGATGACATGTAATTTGACAATTAACTGGAATATTATCACCTGTGTATTAGTGATGACATCTAATTGAACAATTAACTGGAATATTATCAGCTGTGTATTAGTGATGACATCTAATTTAACAATTAACTGGAATATTATCATCTGTGTATTACTGATGACATCTAATTTAACAATTAACTGGAATATTATCACCTGTGTATTAGTGATGATATCTAATTTAACAATTAACTGGAATATTATCACCTGTGTATTAGTGATGATATCTAATTTAACAATTAACTGGAATATTATCACCTGTGTATTAGTGATGATATCTAATTTAACAATTAACTGGAATATTATCACCTGTGTATTAGTGATGATATCTAATTTAACAATTAACTGGAATATTATCCCCTGTGTATTAGTGATGACATTTAATTTAACAATTAACTGGAATATTATCACCTGTGTATTAGTGATGACATCGAATTTAACAATTAACTGTAATATTATCCCCTGTGTATCAGTGATGATATCTAATTTAACAATTAACAGGAATATTATCACCTGTGTATTAGTGATGACATCTAATTGAACAATTAACTGGAATATTATCACCTGTGTATTAGTGATGACATCTAATTGAACAATTAACTGGAATATTATCACCTGTGTATTAGTGATGACATCTAATTTAACAATTATCTGGAATATCATCACCTGTGTATTAGTGATGACATCTAATTTAACAATTAACTGGAATATTATGACCTGTGTATTAGTGATGATATCTAATTTAACAATTAACCGGAATATTATCACCTGCGTATTCGTGATGACATCTAATTTAACAATTAACTGGAATATTATCCCCTGTGTATTAGTGATGACATCTAATTTAACAATTAACTGGAATATTATCACCTGTGTATTAGTGATGACATCTAATTTAACAATTAACTGGAATATTATCACCTGTGTATTAGTGATGACAACTAATTTAACAATTAACTGGAATATTACCCCCTGTGTATTAGTGATGACATCTAATTTAACAATTAACTGGAATATTATCACCTGTGTATTAGTGATGACATCTAATTTAACAATTAACTGGAATATTATCACCTGCGTATTCGTGATGACATCTAATTTAACAATTCACTGGAATATTATCCCCTGTGTTTTAGTGATGACATCTAATTTAACAATTAACTGGAATAGTATCATCTGTGTATTACTGATGACATCTAATTTAACAATTAACTGGAATATTATCCCCTGTGTATTAGTGATGACATCTAATTTAACAATTAACTGGAATATTATCCCCTGTGTATTAGTGAGGACATCTAATTTAACAATTAATTGGAATATTATCACCTGAGTGTGAGTGATGATATCTAATTTAACAATTAACTGGAATATTATCCCCTGTGTATTAGTGATGACATCTAATTTAACAATTAACTGGAATATTATCACCTGTGTATCAGTGATGACATCTAATTTAGCAATTAACTGGAATATTATCCCCTGTGTATCAGTGATGACATCTAATTGAACAATTAACTGGAATATTATCACCTGTGTATTAGTGATGACATCTAATTTAACAATTAACTGGAATATTATCACCTGTGTATTAGTGATGACATCTAATTTAGCAACTAACTGGAATATTATCACCTGTGTATTAGTGATGACATCTAATTTAACAATTAACTGGAATATTATCCCCTGTGTAATAGTGATGACATCTAATTTAACAATTAACTGGAATATTATCACCTGTGTATTAGTGATGACATCTAATTTAACAATTAACTGGAATATTATCATCTGTGTATTACTGATGACATCTAATTTAACAATTAACTGGAATATTATCCCCTGTGTATTAGTGATGACATCTAATTTAGCAATTAACTGGAATATTATCACCTGTGTATTAGTGATGACATCTAATTTAGCAATTAACTGGAATATTATCACCTGTGTATTAGTGATGACATCTAATTTAACAATTAACTGGAATATTATCACCTGTGTATCAGTGATGACATCTAATTTAACAATTAACTGGAATATTATCACCTGTGTATTAGTGATGACATCTAATTTAACAATTAACTGGAATATTATCACCTGTGTATTACTGATGACATCTAATTTAACAATTAACTGGAATATTATCCCCTGTGTATTAGTGATGATATCTAATTTAACAATTAACCGGAATATTATCCCCTGTGTATTAGTGATGACATCTAATTTAACAATTAACTGGAATATTATCACCTGTGTATTAGTGATGACATCTAATTTAACAATTAACTGGAATATTATCCCCTGTGTAATAGTGATGACATCTAATTTAACAATTAACTGGAATATTATCACCTGTGTATTAGTGATGACATCTAATTTAACAATTAACTGGAATATTATCATCTGTGTATTACTGATGACATCTAATTTAACAATTAACTGGAATATTATCCCCTGTGTATTAGTGATGACATCTAATTTAGCAATTAACTGGAATATTATCACCTGTGTATTAGTGATGACATCTAATTTAGCAATTAACTGGAATATTATCACCTGTGTATTAGTGATGACATCTAATTTAACAATTAACTGGAATATTATCACCTGTGTATCAGTGATGACATCTAATTTAACAATTAACTGGAATATTATCACCTGTGTATTAGTGATGACATCTAATTTAACAATTAACTGGAATATTATCACCTGTGTATTACTGATGACATCTAATTTAACAATTAACTGGAATATTATCCCCTGTGTATTAGTGATGATATCTAATTTAACAATTAACCGGAATATTATCCCCTGTGTATTAGTGATGACATCTAATTTAACAATTAACTGGAATATTATCCCCTGTGTATTAGTGATGATATCTAATTTAACAATTAACTGGAATATTATCCCCTGTGTATTAGTGATGACATCGAATTTAACAATTAACTGGAATATTATCACCTGTGTATTAGTGATGATATCTAATTTAACAATTAACTGGAATATTATCACCTATGTATTAGTGATGATTTCTAATTTAACAATTAACTGGAATATTATCACCTGTGTATTAGTGATGATATCTAATTTAACAATTAACTGGAATATTATCACCTGTGTATTAGTGATGACATCTAATTTAACAATTAACTGGAATATTATCCCCTGTGTATTAGTGATGACATCTAATTTAACAATTAACTGGAATATTATCACCTGTGTATTAGTGATGATATCTAATTTAACAATTAACCGGAATATTATCACCTGCGTATTCGTGATGACATCTACTTTAACAATTAACTGGAATATTATCCCCTGTGTATTAGTGATGACATCTAATTTAACAATTAACTGGAATATTATCACCTGTGTATTAGTGATGACATCTAATTTAACAAGTAACTGGAATATTATCAACTGTGTATTAGTGATGACAACTAATTTAACAATTAACTGGAATATTATCCCCTGTGTATTGGTGATGACATCTAATTTAACAATTAACTGGATTATTATCACCTGTGTATTAGTGATGACATCTAATTTAACAATTAACTGGAATATTATCACCTGTGTATTGGTGATGACATCTAATTGAACAATTAACTGGAATATTATCCCCTGTGTATTAGTGATGACATCTAATTTAACAATTAACTGGAATATTATCCCCTGTGTATTAGTGATGACATCTAATTTAACAATTAACTGGATTATTATCACCTGTGTATTAGTGATGACATCTAATTTAACAATTAACTGGAATATTATCCCCTGTGTATTAGTGATGACATCTAATTTAACAATTAACTGGATTATTATCACCTGTGTATTAGTGATGACATCTAATTTAACAATTAACTGGAATATTATCACCTGTGTATTGGTGATGACATCTAATTGAACAATTAACTGGAATATTATCCCCTGTGTATTAGTGATGACATCTAATTTAACAATTAACTGGAATATTATCCCCTGTGTATTAGTGATGACATCTAATTTAACAATTAACTGGAATATTATCCCCTGTGTATTGGTGATGACATCTAATTGAACAATTAACTGGAATATTATCCCCTGTGTATTAGTGATGACATCTAATTTAACAATTAACTGGAATATTATCACCTGTGTATTAGTGATGATATCTAATTTAACAATTAACCGGAATATTATCACCTGCGTATTAGTGATGACATCTAATTTAACAATTAACTGGAATATTATCACCTGTGTATTAGTGATGACATCTAATTTAACAATTTACTGGAATATTATCACCTGTGTATTAGTGATGACATCTAATTTAACAATTAACTGGAATATTATCACCTGTGTATTAGTGATGATATCTAATTTAACAATTAACTGGAATATTATCACCTGTGTATTAGTGATGATATCTAATTTAACAGTTCACTGGAATATTATCACCTGTGTATTAGTGATGATATCTAATTTAACAATTAACTGGAATATTATCACCTGTGTATTAGTGATGATATCTAATTTAACAGTTCACTGGAATATTATCACCTGTGTATTAGTGATGATATCTAATTGAACAATTAACTGGAATATTATCCCCTGTGTATTAGTGATGACATCTAATTTAACAATTAACTGGAATATTATCCCCTGTGTATTAGTGATGATATCTAATTTAACAATTAACTGGAATATTATCACCTGTGTATTAGTGATGATATCTAATTTAACAGTTCACTGGAATATTATCACCTGTGTATTAGTGATGATATCTAATTGAACAATTAACTGGAATATTATCCCCTGTGTATTAGTGATGACATCTAATTTAACAATTAACTGGAATATTATCCCCTGTGTATTAGTGATGATATCTAATTTAACAATTAAGTGGAATATTATCAGCTGTGTATTCGTGATGACATCTAATTTAACAATTAACTGGGAAATTATCCAGTGTGTATTAGTGTTGACATCTAATTTAACAATTAACTGGAATATTATCCCCTGTGTATTAGTGATGACATCTAATTGAACAATTAACTGGAATATTATCACCTGTGTATTAGTGATGACATCTAATTTAACAATTAACTGGAATATTATCCCCTGTGTATTAGTGATGACATCTAATTTAACAATTAACTGGAATATTATCACCTGTGTATTAGTGATGACATCTAATTTAACAATTAACTGGAATATTATCACCTGTGTATTAGTGATGACATCTAATTTTAACAATTAACTGGAATATTATCCCCTGTGTATTAGTGATGATATCTAATTTAACAATTAACTGGAATATTATCCCCTGTGTATTAGTGATGATATCTAATTTAACAATTAACTGGAATATTATCACCTGTGTATTAGTGATGATATCTAATTTAACAATTAACTGGAATATTATCACCTGTGTATTAGTGATGATATCTAATTTAACAATTAACTGGAATATTATCACCTGTGTATTAGTGATGACATCTAATTTAACAATTAACTGGAATATTATCACCTGTGTATTAGTGATGATATCTAATTTAACAATTAACTGGAATATTATCACCTGTGTATTAGTGATGATATCTAATTTAACAATTAACTGGAATATTATCCCCTGTGTATTAGTGATGACATCTAATTTAACAATTAACTGGAATATTATCCCCTGTGTATTAGTGATGACATCTAATTTAACAATTAACTGGAATATTATCACCTGTGTATTAGTGATGACATCTAATTTAGCAATTAACTGGAATATTATCACCTGTGTATTTGTGATGACATCTAATTTAACAATTAACTGGAATATTATCACCTGTGTATTAGTGATGACATCTAAATTAACAATTAACTGGAATATTATCACCTGTGTATTAGTGATGATATGTAATTTAACAATTAACTGGAATATTATCACCTGTGTATTAGTGATGATATCTAATTTAACAATTAACTGGAATATTATCCCCTGTGTATTAGTGATGACATCTAATTTAACAATTAACTGGAATATTATCACCTGTGTATTAGTGATGACATCTAATTTAACAATTAACTGGAATATTATCACCTGTGTATCAGTGATGATATCTAATTTAACAATTAACTGGAATATTATCCCATGTGTATTAGTGATGACATCTACTTTAACAATTAACTGGAATATTATCACCTGTGTATTAGTGATGGCATCTAATTTAACAATTAACTGGAATATTATCACCTGTGTATTAGTGATGACATCTAATTTAACAATTAACTGGAATATTATCACCTGTGTATTAGTGATGACATCTAATTTAACAATTAACTGGAAAATTACCACCTGTGTATTAGTGATGACATCTAATTTAACAATTAACTGGAATATTATCACCTGTGTATTCGTGATGACATCTAATTTAACAATTAACTGGAATATTACCACCTGTGTATTAGTGATGACATCTAATTTAACAATTAACTGGAATATTATCACCTGTGTATTCGTGATGACATCTAATTTAACAATTAACTGGAATATTATCGCCTGTGTATTAGTGATGACATCTAATTGAACAATTAACTGGAATATTATCACCTGTGTATTAGTGATGACATCTAATTTAACAATTAACTGGAATATTATCACCTGTGTATTAGTGATGAGATCTAATTTAACAATTAACTGGAATATTATCCCCTGTGTATTAGTGATGACATCTAATTTAACAATTAACTGGAATATTATCACCTGTGTATTAGTGATGACATCTAATTTAATAATTAAATGGAATATTATCACCTGTGTATTAGTGATGACATCTAATTTAACAATTAACTGGAATATTATCACCTGTGTATTAGTGATGACATCTAATTTAACAATTAACTGGAATATTATCACCTGTGTATTAGTGATGACATCTAATTTTAACAATTAACTGGAATATTATCCCCTGTGTATTAGTGATGATATCTAATTTAACAATTAACTGGAATATTATCCCCTGTGTATTAGTGATGATATCTAATTTAACAATTAACTGGAATATTATCACCTGTGTATTAGTGATGATATCTAATTTAACAATTAACTGGAATATTATCACCTGTGTATTAGTGATGACATCTAATTTAACAATTAACTGGAATATTATCACCTGTGTATTAGTGATGACATCTAATTTAGCAATTAACTGGAATATTATCACCTGTGTATTTGTGATGACATCTAATTTAACAATTAACTGGAATATTATCACCTGTGTATTAGTGATGATATCTAATTTAACAATTAACTGGAATATTATCACCTGTGTATTAGTGATGACATCTAATTTAACAATTAACTGGAATATTATCACCTGTGTATTATTGATGACATCTAATTTAACAATTAACTGGAATATTATCACCTGTGTATTAGTGATGATATCTAATTTAACAATTAACTGGAATATTATCACCTGTGTATTAGTGATGACATCTAATTTAACAATTAACTGGAATATTATCACCTGTGTATTAGTGATGACATCTAAATTAACAATTAACTGGAATATTATCACCTGTGTATTAGTGATGATATGTAATTTAACAATTAACTGGAATATTTTCACCTGTGTATTCGTGATGACATCTAATTTAACAATTAACTAGAATATTATCACCTGTGTATTAGAGATGACATCTAATTTAACAATTAACTGGAATATTATCACCTGTGTATTAGTGATGAAATCTAATTTAACAATTAACTGGAATATTAACACCTGTGTATTAGTGATGATATCTAATTTAACAATGAACTGGAATATTATCCCCTGTGTATTAGTGATGACATCTAATTTAACAATTAACTGGAATATTATCACCTGTGTATTAGTGATGATATCTAATTTAACAATTAACTGGAATATTATCACCTGTGTATTAGTGATGACATCTAAATTAACAATTAACTGGAATATTATCACCTGTGTATTAGTGATGATATGTAATTTAACAATTAACTGGAATATTTTCACCTGTGTATTCGTGATGACATCTAATTTAACAATTAACTAGAATATTATCACCTGTGTATTAGAGATGACATCTAATTTAACAATTAACTGGAATATTATCACCTGTGTATTAGTGATGAAATCTAATTTAACAATTAACTGGAATATTAACACCTGTGTATTAGTGATGATATCTAATTTAACAATGAACTGGAATATTATCCCCTGTGTATTAGTGATGACATCTAATTTAACAATTAACTGGAATATTATCCCCTGTGTATTAGTGATGACATCTAATTTAACAATTAACTGGAATATTATCACCTGTGTATTAGTGATGACATCTAATTTAACAATTAACTGGAATATTATCCCCTGTGTATTAGTGATGACATTTAATTTAACAATTAAATGGAATATTATCACCTGTGTATTAGTGATGACATCTAATTTAACAATTAACTGGAACATTATCACCTGTGGATTAGTGATGACATCTAATTTAACAATTAACTGGAATATTATCACCTGTGTATTAGTGATGACATCTAATTTAACAATTAACTGGAATATTATCACCTGTGTATTATTGATGATATCTAATTTAACAATTAACTGGAATATTATCACCTGTGTATGAGTGATGACATCTAATTTAACAATGAACTGGAATATTATCCCCTGTGTATTAGTGATGACATCTAATTTAACAATTAACTGGAATATTATCCCCTGTGTATTAGTGATGACATCTAATTTAACAATTAACTGGAATATTATCACCTGTGTATTAGTGATGACATCTAATTTAACAATTAACTGGAATATTATCCCCTGTGTATTAGTGATGACATCTAATTTAACAATTAACTGGAATATTATCACCTGTGTATTAGTGATGACATCTAATTTAACAATGAACTGGAATATTATCACCTGTGTATTAGTGATGACATTTAATTTAACAATTAAATGGAATATTATCACCTGTGTATTAGTGATGACATCTAATTTAACAATTAACTGGAATATTATCACCTGTGTATTAGTGATGACATCTAATTTAACAATTAACTGGAATATTATCACCTGTGTATTAGTGATGACATCTAATTTAACAATGAACTGGAATATTATCACCTGTGTATTAGTGATGACATCTAATATAACAATTAACTGGAATATTATCACCTGTGTATTAGTGATGACATCTAATTTAACAATTAACTGGAATATTATCACCTGTGTATTAGTGATGACATCTAATTTAACAATTAACTGGAATATTATCACCTGTGTATTAGTGATGACATCTAATTTAACAATTAACTGGAATATTATCACCTGTGTATTCGTGATGACATCTAATTTAACAATTAAATGGAATATTATCACCTGTGTATTAGTGATGATATCTAATTTAACAATTAACTGGAATATTATCACCTGTGTATTAGTGATGACATCTAATTTAACAATTAACTGGAATATTATCACCTGTGTATCAGTGATGACATCTAATTTAACAATTAACTGGAATATTATCACCTGTGTATCAGTGATGACATCTAATTTAACAATTAACTGGAATATTATCACCTGTGTATTAGTTATGACATCTAATTTAACAATTAACTGGAATATTATCCCCTGTGTATTAGTGATGACATCTAATTTAACAATTAACTGGAATATTATCACCTGTGTATTAGTTATGACATCTAATTTAACAATTAACTGGAATATTATCACCTGTGTATTAGTGATGACATCTAATTTAACATTTAACTGGAATATTATCACCTGTGTATTAGTGATGATATCTAATTTAACAATTAACTGGAATATTATCCCCTGTGCATTAGTGATGATATCTAATTTAACTATTAACTGGAATATTATCACCTGTGTACTAGTGATGACATCTAATTTAACAATTAACTGGAATATTATCACCTGTGTATTAGTGATGACATCCAATTTAAGAATTCACTGGAATATTATCCCCTGTGTATTAGTGATGACATCTAATTTAACAATTAACTGGAATATTATCCCCTGTGTATTAGTGATGACATCTAATTTAACAATTAACTGGAATATTATCACCTGTGTATTAGTGATGACATCTAATTTAATAATTAAATGGAATATTATCACCTGTGTATTAGTGATGACATCTAATTTAACAATTAACTGGAATATTATCACCTGTGTATTAGTGATGACATCTAATTTAACAATTAACTGGAATATTATCACCTGTGTATTAGTGATGACATCTAATTTTAACAATTAACTGGAATATTATCCCCTGTGTATTAGTGATGATATCTAATTTAACAATTAACTGGAATATTATCCCCTGTGTATTAGTGATGATATCTAATTTAACAATTAACTGGAATATTATCCCCTGTGTATTAGTGATGATATCTAATTTAACAATTAACTGGAATATTATCACCTGTGTATTAGTGATGATATCTAATTTAACAATTAACTGGAATATTATCACCTGTGTATTAGTGATGATATCTAATTTAACAATTAACTGGAATATTATCCCATGTGTATTAGTGATGACATCTAATTTAACAATTAACTGGAATATTATCACCTGTGTATTAGTGATGACATCTAATTTAACAATTAACTGGAATATTATCACCTGTGTATTAGTGATGACATCTAATTTAGCAATTAACTGGAATATTATCACCTGTGTATTTGTGATGACATCTAATTTAACAATTAACTGGAATATTATCACCTGTGTATTAGTGATGACATCTAAATTAACAATTAACTGGAATATTATCACCTGTGTATTAGTGATGATATGTAATTTAACAATTAACTGGAATATTTTCACCTGTGTATTCGTGATGACATCTAATTTAACAATTAACTAGAATATTATCACCTGTGTATTAGAGATGACATCTAATTTAACAATTAACTGGAATATTATCACCTGTGTATTAGTGATGAAATCTAATTTAACAATTAACTGGAATATTAACACCTGTGTATTAGTGATGATATCTAATGTTACAATTAACTGGAATATTATCACCTGTGTATGAGTGATGACATCTAATTTAACAATGAACTGGAATATTATCCCCTGTGTATTAGTGATGACATCTAATTTAACAATTAACTGGAATATTATCCCCTGTGTATTAGTGATGACATCTAATTTAACAATTAACTGGAATATTATCCCCTGTGTATTAGTGATGACATCTAATTTAACAATTAACTGGAATATTATCACCTGTGTATTAGTGATGACATCTAATTTAACAATTAACTGGAATATTATCCCCTGTGTATTAGTGATGACATTTAATTTAACAATTAAATGGAATATTATCACCTGTGTATTAGTGATGACATCTAATTTAACAATTAACTGGAACATTATCACCTGTGGATTAGTGATGACATCTAATTTAACAATTAACTGGAATATTATCACCTGTGTATTAGTGATGACATCTAATTTAACAATTAACTGGAATATTATCACCTGTGTATTAGTGATGACATCTAATTTAACAATGAACTGGAATATTATCACCTGTGTATTAGTGATGACATCTAATATAACAATTAACTGGAATATTATCACCTGTGTATTAGTGATGACATCTAATTTAACAATTAACTGGAATATTATCACCTGTGTATTAGTGATGACATCTAATTTAACAATTAACTGGAATATTATCACCTGTGTATTAGTGATGACATCTAATTTAACAATTAACTGGAATATTATCACCTGTGTATTCGTGATGACATCTAATTTAACAATTAAATGGAATATTATCACCTGTGTATTAGTGATGATATCTAATTTAACAATTAACTGGAATATTATCACCTGTGTATTAGTGATGATATCTAATTTAACAATTAACTGGAATATTATCACCTGTGTATTAGTGATGACATCTAATTTAACAATTAACTGGAATATTATCACCTGTGTATTAGTGATGACATCTAATTTAACAATTAACTGGAATATTATCACCTGTGTATCAGTGATGACATCTAATTTAACAATTAACTGGAATATTATCACCTGTGTATCAGTGATGACATCTAATTTAACAATTAACTGGAATATTATCACCTGTGTATCAGTGATGACATCTAATTTAACAATTAACTGGAATATTATCCCCTGTGTATTAGTGATGATATCTAATTTAACAATTAACTGGAATATTATCACCTGTGTATTAGTGATGATATCTAATTTAACAATTAACTGGAATATTATCACCTGTGTATTAGTTATGACATCTAATTTAACAATTAACTGGAATATTATCCCCTGTGTATTAGTGATGACATCTAATTTAACAATTAACTGGAATATTATCACCTGTGTATTAGTTATGACATCTAATTTAACAATTAACTGGAATATTATCACCTGTGTATTAGTGATGACATCTAATTTAACATTTAACTGGAATATTATCACCTGTGTATTAGTGATGATATCTAATTTAACAATTAACTGGAATATTATCCCCTGTGCATTAGTGATGATATCTAATTTAACTATTAACTGGAATATTATCACCTGTGTACTAGTGATGACATCTAATTTAACAATTAACTGGAATATTATCACCTGTGTATTAGTGATGACATCCAATTTAAGAATTCACTGGAATATTATCCCCTGTGTATTAGTGATGACATCTAATTTAACAATTAACTGGAATATTATCACCTGTGTATTAGTGATGATATCTAATTTAAGAATTCACTGGAATATTATCCCTGTGTATTAGTGATGACATCTAATTTAACAATTAACTGGAATATTATCACCTGTGTATTAGTGATGACATCTAATTTAACAATTAACTGGAATGTAATCACCTGCGTATTAGTGGTGACATCTAATTTAACAATTAACTGGAATATTATCACCTGTGTATTAGTGATGACATCTAATTTAACAATTAACTGGAATGTAATCACCTGCGTATTAGTGGTGACATCTAATTTAACAATTAACTGGAATATTATCACCTGTGTATTAGTGATGATATCTAATTTAACAATTAACTGGAATATTATCACCTGTGTATTAGTGATGACATCTAATTTAACAATTAACTGGAATGTAATCACCTGCGTATTAGTGGTGACATCTAATTTAACAATTAACTGGAATATTATCACCTGTGTATTATTGATGATACCTAATTTAACAATTAGCTGGAATATTATCCCCTGTGTGTTAGTGATGATATCTAATTTAACAATTAACTGGAATATCATCCCCTGTGTATTAGTGATGACATCTAATTTAACAATTAACTGGAATATTATCACCTGTGTATTCGTGATGACATCTAATTTAACAATTAACTGGAATATTATCACCTGTGTATTAGTGATGACATCTAATTTAACAATTAACTGGAATATTATCACCTGTGTATTAGTGATGATATCTAATTTAACAATTAACTGGAATATTATCACCTGTGTATTAGTGATGATATCTAATTTAACAATTAACTGGAATATTATCACCTGTGTATTAGTGATGATATCTAATTTAACAATTAACTGGAATATTATCACCTGTGTATTAGTGATGATATCTAATTTAACAATTAACTGGAATATTATCACCTGTGTATTAGTGATGATATCTAATTTAACAATTAACTGGAATATTATCACCTGTGTATTAGTGATGATATCTAATTTAACAATTAACTGGAATATTATCACCTGTGTATTAGTGATGATATCTAATTTAACAATTAACTGGAATATTATCACCTGTGTATTAGTGATGATATCTAATTTAACAATTAACTGGAATATTATCCCCTGTGTATTAGTGATGATATCTAATTTAACAATTAACCGGAATATTATCACCTGTGTATTATTGATGATACCTAATTTAACAATTAACTGGAATATTATCACCTGTGTATTAGTGATGACATCTAATTTAACAATTAACTGGAATATTATCACCTGTGTATTAGTGATGATATCTAATTTAACAATTAACTGGAATATCATCCCCTGTGTATTAGTGATGACATCTAATTTAACAATTAACTGGAATATTATCCCCTGTGTATTAGTGATGACATCTAATTTAACAATAAACTGGAATATTATCACCTGTGCATTAGTGATGACATCCAATTTAACAATTAACTGGAATATTATTACCTGTGTGTTAGTGATCACATTTATTTTAACAATTAACTGGAATATTATCCCCTGTGTATTAGTGATGACATCTAATTTAACAATTAACTGGAATATTATCACCTGTGGATCAGTGATGACATCTAATTTAACAATTAACTGGAATATTATCCCCTGTGTATCAGTGATGACATCTAATTTAACAATTAACTGGAATATTATCAACTGTGTATTAGTGATGACATCTAATTTAACAATTAACTGAAATATTATCCCCTGTGTATTAGTGATGACATCTAATTTAACAAATAACTGGAATCTTATCACCTGTGTATTAGTGATGACATCTAATTTAACAATTAACTGGAATATTATTCCCTGTGTATAAGTGATGACATCTAATTTAACAATTAACTGAAATATTATCCCCTGTGTATTAGTGATGACATCTAATTTAACAATTAACTGGAATATTATCACCTGTGTATTAGTGATGATATCTAATTTAACAAATAACTGGAATCTTATCACCTGTGTATTAGTGATGACATCTAATTTAACAATTAACTGGAATATTATTCCCTGTGTATAAGTGATGACATCTAATTTAACAATTAACTGAAATATTATCCCCTGTGTATTAGTGATGACATCTAATTTAACAATTAACTGGAATATTATCCCCTGTGTATTAGTGATGACATCTAATTTAACAATTAACTGGAATATTATCCCCTGTGTATTAGTGATGATATCTAATTTAACAAATAACTGGAATCTTATCACCTGTGTATTAGTGATGACATCTAATTTAACAATTAACTGGAATATTATTCCCTGTGTATAAGTGATGACATCTAATTTAACAATTAACTGAAATATTATCCCCTGTGTATTAGTGATGACATCTAATTTAACAAATAACTGGAATCTTATCACCTGTGTATTAGTGATGACATCTAATTTAACAATTAACTGGAATATTATTCCCTGTGTATAAGTGATGACATCTAATTTAACAATTAACTGGAATATTATCACCTGTGTATTAGTGATGATATCTAATTTAACAATTAACTGGAATATTATCACCTGTGTATTAGTGATGATATCTAATTTAACAATTAACTGGAATATTATCACCTGTGTATTAGTGATGATATCTAATTTAACAATTAACTGAAATATTATCCCCTGTGTATTAGTGATGTCATCTAATTTAGCAATTAACTGGAATATTATCCCCTGTGTATTAGTGATGACATCTAATTTAACAATTAACTGAAATATTATCCCCTGTGTATTAGTGATGACATCTAATTTAACAAATAACTGGAATCTTATCACCTGTGTATTAGTGATGACATCTAATTTAACAATTAACTGGAATATTATTCCCTGTGTATAAGTGATGACATCTAATTTAACAATTAACTGGAATATTATCACCTGTGTATCAGTGATGACATCTAATTTAACAATTAACTGGAATATTATCAACTGTGTATCAGTGATGTCATCTAATTTAGCAATTAACTGGAATATTATCCCCTGTGTATTAGTGATGACATCTAATTTAACAATTAACTGGAATATTATCCCCTGTGTATTAGTGATGACATCTAATTGAACAAATAACTGGAATCTTATCACCTGTGTATTAGTGATGACATCTAATTTAACAATTAACTGGAATATTATCACCTGTGTATTAATTATGACATCTAATTTAACAATTAACTGGAATATTATCACCTGTGTATTAGTGATGACATCCAATTTAACAATTAACTGGAATATTATCACCTGTGTATTAGTGATGACATCTAATTTAACAATGAACTGGAATATTATCACCTGTGTATTAGTGATGACATCTAATATAACAATTAACTGGAATATTATCACCTGTGTATTAGTGATGACATCTAATTTAACAATTAACTGGAATATTATCACCTGTGTATTAGTGATGACATCTAATTTAACAATTAACTGGAATATTATCACCTGTGTATCAGTGATGATATCTAATTTAACAATTAACTGGAATATTATCCCCTGTGCATTAGTGATGATATCTAATTTAACAATTAACTGGAATATTATCACCTGTGTATTAGTGATGACATCTAATTTAACAATTAACTGGAATATTATCACCTGTGTATTAGTGATGACATCTAATTTAACAATTAACTGGAATATTATCACCTGTGTATTCGTGATGACATCTAATTTAACAATTAAATGGAATATTATCACCTGTGTATTAGTGATGATATCTAATTTAACAATTAACTGGAATATTATCACCTGTGTATTAGTGATGATATCTAATTTAACAATTAACTGGAATATTATCACCTGTGTATTAGTGATGACATCTAATTTAACAATTAACTGGAATATTATCACCTGTGTATTAGTGATGACATCTAATTTAACAATTAACTGGAATATTATCACCTGTGTATTAGTGATGACATCTAATTTAACAATTAACTGGAATATTATCACCTGTGTATCAGTGATGATATCTAATTTAACAATTAACTGGAATATTATCACCTGTGTATTAGTGATGACATCTAATTTAACAATTAACTGGAATATTATCCCCTGTGTATTAGTGATGATATCTAATTTAACAATTAACTGGAATATTATCACCTGTGTATCAGTGATGACATCTAATTTAACAATTAACTGGAATATTATCACCTGTGTATCAGTGATGACATCTAATTTAACAATTAACTGGAATATTATCACCTGTGTATCAGTGATGACATCTAATTTAACAATTAACTGGAATATTATCACCTGTGTATCAGTGATGACATCTAATTTAACAATTAACTGGAATATTATCACCTGTGTATTAGTGATGACATCTAATTTAACAATTAACTGGAATATTATCACCTGTGTATTAGTGATGACATCTAATTTAACAATTAACTGGAATATTATCACCTGTGTATTAGTGATGACATCTAATTTAACAATTAACTGGAATATTATCCCCTGTGTATTAGTGATGATATCTAATTTAACAATTAACTGGAATATTATCACCTGTGTATCAGTGATGACATCTAATTTAACAATTAACTGGAATATTATCACCTGTGTATCAGTGATGACATCTAATTTAACAATTAACTGGAATATTATCACCTGTGTATTAGTTATGACATCTAATTTAACAATTAACTGGAATATTATCCCCTGTGTATTAGTGATGACATCTAATTTAACAATTAACTGGAATATTATCACCTGTGTATTAGTTATGACATCTAATTTAACAATTAACTGGAATATTATCACCTGTGTATTAGTGATGACATCTAATTTAACATTTAACTGGAATATTATCACCTGTGTATTAGTGATGATATCTAATTTAACAATTAACTGGAATATTATCCCCTGTGCATTAGTGATGATATCTAATTTAACAATTAACTGGAATATTATCACCTGTGTATTAGTGATGATATCTAATTTAACAATTAACTGGAATATTATCACCTGTGTATTAGTGATGATATCTAATTTAACAATTAACTGGAATATTATCACCTGTGTATTAGTGATGATATCTAATTTAACAATTAACTGGAATATTATCACCTGTGTACTAGTGATGACATCTAATTTAACAATTAACTGGAATATTATCACCTGTGTATTAGTGATGACATCCAATTTAAGAATTCACTGGAATATTATCCCCTGTGTATTAGTGATGACATCTAATTTAACAATTAACTGGAATATTATCACCTGTGTATTAGTGATGATATCTAATTTAAGAATTCACTGGAATATTATCCCCTGTGTATTAGTGATGATATCTAATTTAAGAATTAACTGGAATATTATCACCTGTGTATTAGTGATGATATCTAATTTAACAATTAACCGGAATATTATCACCTGTGTATTATTGATGATACCTAATTTAACAATTAGCTGGAATATTATCCCCTGTGTGTTAGTGATGATATCTAATTTAACAATTAACTGGAATATCATCCCCTGTGTATTAGTGATGACATCTAATTTAACAATTAACTGGAATATTATCCCCTGTGTATTAGTGATGACATCTAATTTAACAATAAACTGGAATATTATCACCTGTGCATTAGTGATGACATCCAATTTAACAATTAACTGGAATATTATTACCTGTGTGTTAGTGATCACATTTATTTTAACAATTAACTGGAATATTATCCCCTGTGTATTAGTGATGACATCTAATTTAACAATTAACTGGAATATTATCACCTGTGGATCAGTGATGACATCTAATTTAACAATTAACTGGAATATTATCCCCTGTGTATCAGTGATGACATCTAATTTAACAATTAACTGGAATATTATCCCCTGTGTATCAGTGATGACATCTAATTTAACAATTAACTGGAATATTATCAACTGTGTATTAGTGATGTCATCTAATTTAGCAATTAACTGGAATATTATCCCCTGTGTATTAGTGATGACATCTAATTTAACAATTAACTGAAATATTATCCCCTGTGTATTAGTGATGACATCTAATTTAACAAATAACTGGAATCTTATCACCTGTGTATTAGTGATGACATCTAATTTAACAATTAACTGGAATATTATTCCCTGTGTATAAGTGATGACATCTAATTTAACAATTAACTGGAATATTATCACCTGTGTATCAGTGATGACATCTAATTTAACAATTAACTGGAATATTATCAACTGTGTATCAGTGATGTCATCTAATTTAGCAATTAACTGGAATATTATCCCCTGTGTATTAGTGATGACATCTAATTTAACAATTAACTGGAATATTATCCCCTGTGTATTAGTGATGACATCTAATTGAACAAATAACTGGAATCTTATCACCTGTGTATTAGTGATGACATCTAATTTAACAATTAACTGGAATATTATCACCTGTGTATTAATTATGACATCTAATTTAACAATTAACTGGAATATTATCACCTGTGTATTAGTGATGACATCCAATTTAACAATTAACTGGAATATTATCACCTGTGTATTAGTGATGATATCTAATTTAACAATTAACTGGAATATTATCCCCTGTGTATTAGTGATGACATCTAATTTAACAATTAACTGGAATGTTATCACCTGTGTATTAGTGATGATATCTAATTTAACAATTAACTGGAATATTATCACCTGTATATTAGTGATGATATCTAATTTAACAATTAACTGGAATATTATCACCTGTGTATTAGTGATGATATCTAATTTAACAATTAACTGGAATATTATCACCTGTGTATTAGTGATGACATCTAATTTAACAATTAACTGGAATATTATCACCTGTGTATTAGTGATGATATCTAATTTAACAATTAACTGGAATATTATCACCTGTGTATTAGTGATGATATCTAATTTAACAATTAACTGGAATATTATCACCTGTGTATTAGTGATGATATCTAATTTAACAATTAACTGGAATATTATCACCTGTGTATTAGTGATGACATCTAATTTAACAATTAACAGGAATATTATCACCTGTGTATTAGTGATGACATCTAATTTAACAATTAACCGGAATATTATCACCTGTGTATTAGTGATGATATCTAATTTAACAATTAGCTGGAATATTATCCCCTGTGTATTAGTGATGACATCTAATTTAACAATTAACTTTAATATTATCCCCTGTGAATTAGTGATGACATCTAATTTAACAATTAACTGGAATATTATCACCTGTGCATTTGTGATGACATCCAATTTAACAATTAACTGGAATATGATCACCTGTGTATTAGTGATGACATCTAATTTAACAATTAACTGGAATATTATCACCTGTGCATTAGTGATGACATCTAATTTAACAATTAACTGGAATATTATCACCTGTGTATTAGTGATGACATCCAATTTAACAATTAACTGGAATATTATTACCTGTGTGTTAGTGATCACATTTATTTTAACAATTAACTGGAATATTATCCCCTGTGTATTAGTGATGACATCTAATTTAACAATTAACTGGAATATTATCACCTGTGTATTAGTGATGACATCTAATTTAACAATTAACTGGAATATTATCACCTGTGTATCAGTGATGACATCTAATTTAACAATTAACTGGAATATTATCCCCTGTGTATCAGTGATGACATCTAATTGAACAATTAACTGGAATATTATCACCTGTGTATTAGTGATGACATCTAATTTAACAATTAACTGGAATATTATCACCTGTGTATTAGTGATGACATCTAATTTAACAATTAACTGGAATATTATCACCTGTGTATGAGTGATGACACCTAATTTAACAATTAACTGGAATATTATCCCCTGTGTATTAGTGATGACATCTAATTTAACAATTAACTGGAATATTATCCCCTGTGTATTATTGATGACATCTAATTTAACAATTAACTGGAATATTATCACCTGTGTATTAGTGATGACATCTAATTTAACAATTAACTGGAATATTATCCCTTGTGTATTAGTGATGACATCTAATTTAGCAATTAACTGGAATATTATCACCTGTGTATTAGTGATGACATCTAATTTAACAATTAACTGGAATATCATCACCTGTGTATTAGTGATGACATCTAATTGAACAATTAACTGGAATATTATCACCTGTGTATTAGTGATGACATCTAATTGAACAATTAACTGGAATATTATCACCTGTGTATTAGTGATGACATCTAATTTAACAATTAACTGGAATATTATCACCTGTGTATTAGTGATGACATCTAATTTAACAATTAACTGGAATATTATCACCTGTGTATGAGTGATGACACCTAATTTAACAATTAACTGGAATATTATCCCCTGTGTATTAGTGATGACATCTAATTTAACAATTAACTGGAATATTATCCCCTGTGTATTATTGATGACATCTAATTTAACAATTAACTGGAATATTATCACCTGTGTATTAGTGATGACATCTAATTTAACAATTAACTGGAATATTATCACCTGTGTATTAGTGATGACATCTAATTTAACAATTAACTGGAATATTATCACCTGTGTATTAGTGATGATATCTAATTTAACAATTAACTGGAATATTATCACCTGTGTATTAGTGATGATATCTAATTTAACAATTAACTGGAATATTATCACCTGTGTATTAGTGATGACATCTAATTTAACAATTAACTGGAATATTATCACCTGTGTATTAGTGATGATATCTAATTTAACAATTAACTGGAATATTATCACCTGTGTATTAGTGATGATATCTAATTTAACAATTAACTGGAATATTATCACCTGTGTATTAGTGATGATATCTAATTTAACAATTAACTGGAATATTATCACCTGTGTATTAGTGATGATATCTAATTTAACAATTAACTGGAATATTATCACCTGTGTATTAGTGATGATATCTAATTTAACAATTAACCGGAATATTATCACCTGTGTATTAGTGATGATATCTAATTTAACAATTAACTGGAATATTATCACCTGTGTATTAGTGATGACATCTAATTTAACAATTAACTGGAATATTATCACCTGTGTATTAGTGATGACATCTAATTTAACAATTAACTGGAATATTATCACCTGTGTATTAGTGATGATATCTAATTTAACAATTAACTGGAATATTATCACCTGTGTATTAGTGATGATATCTAATTTAACAATTAACTGGAATATTATCACCTGTGTATTAGTGATGACATCTAATTTAACAATTAACTGGAATATTATCACCTGTGTATTAGTGATGACATCTAATTTAACAATTAACTGGAATATTATCACCTGTGTATTAGTGATGATATCTAATTTAACAATTAACTGGAATATTATCACCTGTGTATTAGTGATGATATCTAATTTAACAATTAACTGGAATATTATCACCTGTGTATTAGTGATGATATCTAATTTAACAATTAACTGGAATATTATCACCTGTGTATTAGTGATGACATCTAATTTAACAATTAACTGGAATATTATCACCTGTGTATTAGTGATGATATCTAATTTAACAATTAACTGGAATATTATCACCTGTGTATTAGTGATGATATCTAATTTAACAATTAACTGGAATATTATCACCTGTGTATTAGTGATGATATCTAATTTAACAATTAACTGGAATATTATCACCTGTGTATTAGTGATGATATCTAATTTAACAATTAACTGGAATATTATCACCTGTGTATTAGTGATGATATCTAATTTAACAATTAACCGGAATATTATCACCTGTGTATTAGTGATGATATCTAATTTAACAATTAACTGGAATATTATCCCCTGTGTATTAGTGATGATATCTAATTTAACAATTAACTGGAATATTATCACCTGTGTATTAGTGATGACATCTAATTTAACAATTAACTGGAATATTATCACCTGTGTATTAGTGATGATATCTAATTTAACAATTAACTGGAATATTATCCCCTGTGTATTAGTGATGATATCTAATTTAACAATTAACTGGAATATTATCACCTGTGTATCAGTGATGACATCTAATTTAACAATTAACTGGAATATTATCACCTGTGTATTAGTGATGATATCTAATTTAACAATTAACTGGAATATTATCACCTGTGTATTAGTGATGATATCTAATTTAACAATTAACTGGAATATTATCACCTGTGTATTAGTGATGATATCTAATTTAACAATTAACTGGAATATTATCCCCTGTGTATTAGTGATGATATCTAATTTAACAATTAACTGGAATATTATCACCTGTGTATTAGTGATGATATCTAATTTAACAATTAACTGGAATATTATCACCTGTGTATTAGTGATGATATCTAATTTAACAATTAACTGGAATATTATCACCTGTGTATTAGTGATGACATCTAATTTAACAATTAACTGGAATATTATCCCCTGTGTATTAGTGATGATATCTAATTTAACAATTAACTGGAATATTATCACCTGTGTATTAGTGATGACATCTAATTTAACAATTAACTGGAATATTATCACCTGTGTATTAGTGATGATATCTAATTTAACAATTAACTGGAATATTATCCCCTGTGTATTAGTGATGATATCTAATTTAACAATTAACTGGAATATTATCACCTGTGTATTAGTGATGATATCTAATTTAACAATTAACTGGAATATTATCACCTGTGTATTAGTGATGACATCTAATTTAACAATTAACTGGAATATTATCACCTGTGTATTAGTGATGATATCTAATTTAACAATTAACTGGAATATTATCACCTGTGCATTAGTGATGATATCTAATTTAACAATTAACTGGAATATTATCACCTGTGTATTAGTGATGACATCTAATTTAACAATTAACTGGAATATTATCACCTGTGTATTAGTGATGATATCTAATTTAACAATTAACTGGAATATTATCACCTGTGCATTAGTGATGATATCTAATTTAACAATTAACTGGAATATTATCACCTGTGTATTAGTGATGACATCTAATTTAACAATTAACTGGAATATTATCACCTGTGTATTAGTGATGATATCTAATTTAACAATTAACTGGAATATTATCCCCTGTGTATTAGTGATGATATCTAATTTAACAATTAACTGGAATATTATCACCTGTGTATTAGTGATGACATCTAATTTAACAGTTAACTGGAATATTATCCCCTGTGTATTAGTGATGACATCTAATTTAACAATTAACTGGAATATTATCCCCTGTGCATTAGTGATGATATCTAATTTAACAATTAACTGGAATATTATCACCTGTGTATTAGTGATGACATCTAATTTAACAATTAACTGGAATATTATCCCCTGTGTATTAGTGATGATATCTAATTTAACAATTCACTGGAATATTATCACCTGTGTATTAGTGATGACATCTAATTTAACAATTAACTGGAATATTATCACCTGTGTATTAGTGATGATATCTAATTTAACAATTAACTGGAATATTATCACCTGTGTATTAGTGATGACATCTAATTTAACAATTAACTGGAATATTATCCCCTGTGTATTAGTGATGATATCTAATTTAACAATTCACTGGAATATTATCACCTGTGTATTAGTGATGACATCTAATTTAACAATTAACTGGAATATTATCACCTGTGTATTAGTGATGATATCTAATTTAACAATTAACTGGAATATTATCACCTGTGTATTAGTGATGACATCTAATTTAACAATTAACTGGAATATTATCACCTGTGTATTAGTGATGATATCTAATTTAACAATTAACTGGAATATTATCACCTGTGTATTAGTGATGATATCTAATTTAACAGTTCACTGGAATATTATCACCTGTGTATTAGTGATGACATCTAAATTAACAATTAACTGGAATATTATCACCTGTGTATTAGTGATGATATCTAATTTAACAATTAACTGGAATATTATCACCTGTGTATTAGTGATGATATCTAATTTAACAATTAACTGGAATATTATCACCGGTGTATTAGTGATGACATCTAATTTAACAATTAACTGGAATATTATCACCTGTGTATTAGTGATGATATCTAATTTAACAATTAAGTGGAATATTATCAGCTGTGTATAAGTGATGATATCTAATTTAACAATTAACTGGAATATTATCACCTGTGTATTAGTGATGATATCTAATTTAACAATTAACTGGAATATTATCCCCTGTGTATTAGTGATGACATCTAATTTAACAATTAACTGGAATATTATCCCCTGTGTATTAGTGATGATATCTAATTTAACAATTAAGTGGAATATTATCAGCTGTGTATTCGTGATGACATCTAATTTAACAATTAACTGGGAAATTATCCAGTGTGTATTAGTGTTGACATCTAATTTAACAATTAACTGGAATATTATCCCCTGTGTATCAGTGATGACATCTAATTTAACAATTTACTGGAATATTATCACCTGTGTATTAGTGATGATATCTAATTTAACAATTAACCGGAATATTATCACCTTTGTATTAGTGATGATATCTAATTTAACAATTAACCGGAATATTATCACCTGTGTATTAGTGATGACATCTAATTTAACAATTAACAGGAATATTATCCCCTGTGTATTCGTGATGACATCTAATTTAACAATTAACTGGAATATTATCCCCTGTGTATTAGTGATGACATCTAATTTAACAATTAACTGGAATATTATCACCTGTGTATTAGTGATGATATCTAATTTAACAATTAACTGGAACATTATCACCTGTGTATTCGTGATGACATCTAATTTAACAATTAACTGGAATATTATCACCTGTGTATCAGTGATGACATCTAATTTAACAATTAACTGGAATATTATCCCCTGTGTATCAGTGATGACATCTAATTGAACAATTAACTGGAATATTATCCCCTGTGTATCAGTGATGACATCTAATTTAACAATTAACTGGAATATTATCACCTGTGTATTAGTGATGACATCTAATTTAACAATTAACTGGAATATTATCCCCTGTGTATCAGTGATGACATCTAATTTAACAATTAACTGGAATATTATCACCTGTGTATTAGTGATGATATCTAATTTAACAATTAACCGGAATATTATCACCTTTGTATTAGTGATGATATCTAATTTAACAATTAACCGGAATATTATCACCTGTGTATTAGTGATGACATCTAATTTAACAATTAACAGGAATATTATCCCCTGTGTATTCGTGATGACATCTAATTTAACAATTAAGTGGAATATTATCCCCTGTGTATTAGTGATGACATCTAATTTAACAATTAACTGGAATATTATCACCTGTGTATTAGTGATGATATCTAATTTAACAATTAACTGGAATATTATCACCTGTGTATTAGTGATGACATCTAATTTAACAATTAACTGGAACATTATCACCTGTGTATTCGTGATGACATCTAATTTAACAATTAACTGGAATATTATCACCTGTGTATCAGTGATGACATCTAATTTAACAATTAACTGGAATATTATCCCCTGTGTATTAGTGATGACATCTAATTTAACAATTAACTGGAATATTATCACCTGTGTATTAGTGATGATATCTAATTTAACAATTAACTGGAATATTACCACCTGTGTATTAGTGATGATATCTAATTTAACAATTAACTGGAATATTATCCCCTGTGTATTAGTGATGATATCTAATTTAACAATTAACTGGAATATTATCACCTGTGTATTCGTGATGACATCTAATTTAACAATTAACTGGAATATTATCACCTGTGTATTAGTGATGACATCTAATTTAACAATTAACTGGAATATTATCACCTGTGTATTAGTGATGATATCTAATTTAACAATTAACTGGAATATTATCATCTGTGTATTAGTGATGACATCTAATTTAACAATTAACCGGAATATTATCATCTGTGTATTAGTGATGACATCTAATTTAACAATTAACTGGAATATTATCACCTGTGTATTAGTGATGATATCTAATTTAACAATTAACTGGAATATTATCACCTGTGTATTAGTGATGACATCTAATTTAACAATTAACCGGAATATTATCACCTGTGTATTAGTGATGACATCTAATTTAACAATTAACTGGAATATTATCACCTGTGTATTAGTGATGACATCTAATTTAACAATTAACTGGAATATTATCCCCTGTGTATCAGTGATGACATCTAATTGAACAATTAACTGGAATATTATCACCTGTGTATCAGTGATGACACCTAATTTAACAATTAACTGGAATATTATCACCTGTGTATTAGTGATGACATCTAATTTAACAATTAACTGGAATATTATCACCTGTGTATTAGTGATGACATCTAATTTAACAATTAACTGGAATATTATCACCTGTGTATTAGTGATGACATCTAATTTAACAATTAACTGGAATATTATCACCTGTGTATTAGTGATGACATCTAATTTAACAATTAACTGGAATATTATCCCCTGTGTATTAGTGATGACATCTAATTTAACAATTAACTGGAATATTATCACCTGTGTATTAGTGATGACATCTAATTTAACAATTAACTGGAATATTATCCCCTGTGTATTAGTGACGACATCTAATTTAACAATTAACTGGAATATTATCCCCTGTGTATCAGTGATGACATCTAATTTAACAATTAACTGGAATATTATCCCCTGTGTATTAGTGATGATATCTAATTTAACAATTAACTGGAATATTATCACCTGTGTATTAGTGATGACATCTAATTTAACAATTAACTGGAATATTATCCCCTGTGTATTAGTGACGACATCTAATTTAACAATTAACTGGAATATTATCCCCTGTGTATCAGTGATGACATCTAATTTAACAATTAACTGGAATATTATCACCTGTGTATTAGTGATGACATCTAATTTAACAATTAACTGGAATATTATCCCCTGTGTATTAGTGACGACATCTAATTTAACAATTAACTGGAATATTATCCCCTGTGTATCAGTGATGACATCTAATTTAACAATTAACTGGAATATTATCCCCTGTGTATTAGTGATGATATCTAATTTAACAATTAACTGGAATATTATCCCCTGTGTATTAGTGATGATATCTAATTTAACAATTAACTGGAATATTATCACCTGTGTATTAGTGATGATATCTAATTTAACAATTAACTGGAATATTATCCCCTGTGTATTAGTGATGACATCTAATTTAACAATTAACTGGAATATTATCCCCTGTGTATTAGTGATGATATCTAATTTAACAATTAACTGGAATATTATCACCTGTGTATCAGTGATGATATCTAATTTAACAATTAACTGGAATATTATCACCTGTGTATTAGTGATGATATCTAATTTAACAATTAACTGGAATATTATCACCTGTGTATCAGTGATGACATCTAATTTAACAATTAACTGGAATATTATCCCCTGTGTATCAGTGATGATATCTAATTTAACAATTAACTGGAATATTATCACCTGTGTATTAGTGATGACATCTAATTTAACAATTAACTGGAATATTATCCCCTGTGTATTAGTGATGATATCTAATTTAACAATTAACTGGAATATTATCACCTGTGTATTAGTGATGATATCTAATCTAACAATTAACTGGAATATTATCCCCTGTGTATTAGTGATGATATCTAATTTAACAATTAACTGGAATATTATCACCTGTGTATCAGTGATGACATCTAATTTAACAATTAACTGGAATATTATCCCCTGTGTATCAGTGATGACATCTAATTTAACAATTAACTGGAATATTATCCCCTGTGTATTAGTGATGACATCTAATTTAACAATTAACTGGAATATTATCCCCTGTGTATTAGTGATGATATCTAATTTAACAATTAACTGGAATATTATCACCTGTGTATTAGTGATGACATCTAATTTAACAATTAACTGGAATATTATCCCCTGTGTATTAGTGATGATATCTAATTTAACAATTAACTGGAATATTATCACCTGTGTATTAGTGATGATATCTAATCTAACAATTAACTGGAATATTATCCCCTGTGTATTAGTGATGATATCTAATTTAACAATTAACTGGAATATTATCCCCTGTGTATTAGTGATGATATCTAATTTAACAATTAACTGGAATATTATCACCTGTGTATTAGTGATGACATCTAATTTAACAATTAACTGGAATATTATCACCTGTGTATTACTGATGACATCTAATTTAAGAATTACATGGAATATTATCCCCTGTGTATTAGTGATGATATCTAATTTAACAATTAACTGGAATATTATCACCTGTGTATTAGTGATGATATCTAATTTAACAATTAACTGGAATATTATCCCCAGTGTATTAGTGATGATATCTAATTTAACAATTAACTGGAATATTATCACCTGTGTATTAGTGATGATATCTAATTTAACAATTAACTGGAATATTATCACCTGTGTATTAGTGATGACATCTAATTTAACAATTAACTGGAATATTATCACCTGTGTATTACTGATGACATCTAATTTAAGAATTACATGGAATATTATCCCCTGTGTATTAGTGATGACATCTAATTTAACAATTAACTGGAATATTATCACCTGTGTATTAGTGATGACATCTAATTTAACAATTAACTGGAATATTAGCCCCAGTGTATTAGTGATGACATCTAATTTAACAATTAACTGGAATATTATCCCCTGTGTATTAGTGATGATATCTAATTTAACAATTAACTGGAATATTATCACCTGTGTATTAGTGATGACATCTAATTTAACAATTAACTGGAATATTATCACCTGTGTATTAGTGATGACATCTAATTTAACAATTAACTGGAATATTATCCCCAGTGTATTAGTGACGACATCTAATTTAACAATTAACTGGAATATTATCCCCTGTGTATTAGTGATGATATCTAATTTAACAATTAACTGGAATATTATCACCTGTGTATTAGTGATGACATCTAATTTAACAATTAACTGGAATATTATCCCCAGTGTATTAGTGACGACATCTAATTTAACAATTAACTGGAATATTATCCCCTGTGTATTAGTGATGACATCTAATTTAACAATTAACTGGAATATTATCACCTGTGTATTACTGATGACATCTAATTTAAGAATTAACTGGAATATTATCCCCTGTGTATCAGTGATGACATCTAATTTTACAATTAACTGGAATATTATCCCCTGTGTATTAGTGATGACATCTAATTTAACAATTAACTGGAATATTATCACCTGTGTATCAGTGATGACATCTAATTTAACAATTAACTGGAATATTATCCCCTGTGTATTAGTGATGACATCTAATTTAACAATTAACTGGAATATTATCCCCTGTGTATTAGTGATGATATCTAATTTAACAATTAACTGGAATATTATCACCTGTGTATTAGTGATGACATCTAATTTAACAATTAACTGGAATATTATCCCCTGTGTATTAGTGATGATATCTAATTTAACAATTAACTGGAATATTATCAGCTGTGTATTAGTGATGATATCTAATTTAACAATTAACTGGAATATTATCACCTGTGTATTAGTGATGATATCTAATTTAACAATTAACTGGAATATTATCTCCTGTGTATTAGTGATGACATCTAATTTAACAATTAACTGGAATATTATCCCCTGTGTATCAGTGATGACATCTAATTTTACAATTAACTGGAATATTATCACCTGTGTATCAGTGATGATATCTAATTTAACAATTAACTGGAATATTATCACCTGTGTATTAGTGATGATATCTAATTTAACAATTAACTGGAATATTATCACCTGTGTATCAGTGATGACATCTAATTTAACAATTAACTGGAATATTATCCCCTGTGTATTAGTGATGACATCTAATTTAACAATTAACTGGAATATTATCTCCTGTGTATTAGTGATGACATCTAATTTAACAATTAACTGGAATATTATCACCTGTGTATTAGTGATGACATCTAATTTAACAATTAACTGGAATATTATCCCCAGTGTATCAGTGATGACATCTAATTTTACAATTAACTGGAATATTATCCCCTGTGTATTAGTGATGATATCTAATTTAACAATTAACTGGAATATTATCACCTGTGTATTAGTGATGATATCTAATTTAACAATTAACTGGAATATTATCACCTGTGTATTAGTGATGATATCTAATTTAACAATTAACTGGAATATTATCACCTGTGTATTAGTGATGATATCTAATTTAACAATTAACTGGAATATTATCACCTGTGTATCAGTGATGACATCTAATTTAACAATTAACTGGAATATTATCACCTGTGTATTAGTGATGACATCTAATTTAACAATTAACTGGAATATTATCCCCTGTGTATCAGTGATGACATCTAATTTTACAATTAACTGGAATATTATCCCCTGTGTATTAGTGATGATATCTAATTTAACAATTAACTGGAATATTATCACCTGTGTATTAGTGATGATATCTAATTTAACAATTAACTGGAATATTATCACCTGTGTATTAGTGATGATATCTAATTTAACAATTAACTGGAATATTATCACCTGTGTATTAGTGATGATATCTAATTTAACAATTAACTGGAATATTATCACCTGTGTATCAGTGATGACATCTAATTTAACAATTAACTGGAATATTATCACCTGTGTATTAGTGATGACATCTAATTTAACAATTAACTGGAATATTATCCCCTGTGTATTAGTGATGACATCTAATTTAACAATTAACTGGAATATTATCACCTGTGTATTAGTGATGACATCTAATTTAACAATTAACCGGAATATTATCACCTGCATATTCGTGATGACATCTAATTTAACATTTAACTGGAATATTATCCCCTGTGTATTAGTGATGACATCTAATTTAACAATTTACTGGAATATTATCACCTGTGTATTAGTGATGACATCTAATTTAACAGTTAACTGGAATATTATCACCTGTGTATTAGTGATGATATCTAATTTAACAATTAACTGGAATATTATCATCTGTGTATTACTGATGACATCTAATTTAACAATTAACTGGAATATTATCACCTGTGTATTAGTGATGATATCTAATTTAACAATTAACTGGAATATTATCATCTGTGTATTACTGATGACATCTAATTTAACAATTAACTGGAATATTATCACCTGTGTATTAGTGAGGATATCTAATTTAACAATTAACTGGAATATTATCCCCTGTGTATTAGTGATGATATCTAATTTAACAATTTACTGGATTATTATCCCCTGTGTATTAGTGATGGCATCTAATTTAACAATTAACTGGAATATTATCCCCTGTGTATTAGTGATGACATCTAATTTAACAATTAACTGGAATATTATCACCTGTGTACTAGTGATGACATCTAATTTAACAATTCACTGGAATATTATCCCCTGTGTATTAGTGATGACATCTAATTTAACAATTAACTGGAATATTATCACCTGTGTATTAGTGATGACATCTAATTTAACAATTAACTGGAATATTATCCCCTGTGTATTAGTGATGACATCTAATTTAACAAATAACTGGAATATTATCACCTGTGTATTAGTGATGATATCTAATTTAACAATTAACTGGAATATTATCCCCTGTGTATTAGTGATGACATCTAATTTAACAATTAACTGGAATATTATCACCTGTGTATTAGTGATGACATCTAATTTAACAATTAACTGGAATATTATCACCTGTGTATCAGTGATGACATCTAATTTAACAATTAACTGGAATATTATCACCTGTGTATTAGTGATGACATCTAATTTAACAATTAACTGGAATATTATCACCTGTGTATCAGTGATGACATCTAATTTAACAATTAACTGGAATATTATCACCTGTGTATTAGTGATGACATCTAATTTAACAATTAACTGGAATATTATCACCTGTGTATCAGTGATGACATCTAATTTAACAATTAACTGGAATATTATCACCTGTGTATTAGTGATGATATCTAATTTAACAATTAACTGGAATATTATCACCTGTGTATCAGTGATGACATCTAATTTAACAATTAACTGGAATATTATCACCTGTGTATTAGTGATGACATCTAATTTAACAATTAACTGGAATATTATCACCTGTGTATCAGTGATGACATCTAATTTAACAATTAACTGGAATATTATCACCTGTGTATTAGTGATGATATCTAATTTAACAATTAACTGGAATATTATCCCCTGTGTATTAGTGATGATATCTAATTTAACAATTAACTGGAATATTATCACCTGTGTATTAGTGATGATATCTAATTTAACAATTAACTGGAATATTATCACCTGTGTATTAGTGATGATATCTAATTTAACAATTAACTGGAATATTATCCCCTGTGTATTAGTGATGATATCTAATTTAACAATTAACTGGAATATTATCACCTGTGTATTAGTGATGACATCTAATTTAACAATTAACTGGAATATTATCACCTGTGTATTAGTGATGACATCTAATTTAACTGGAATATTATCACCTGTGTATTAGTGATGATATCTAATTTAACAATTAACTGGAATATTATCCCCTGTGTATTAGTGATGACATCTAATTTAACAATTAACTGGAATATTATCACCTGTGTATTAGTGATGACATCTAATTTAACAATTAACTGGAATATTATCACCTGTGTATCAGTGATGACATCTAATTTAACAATTAACTGGAATATTATCCCCTGTGTGTCAGTGATGAAATCTAATTGAACAATTAACTGGAATATTATCACCTGTGTATTAGTGATGACATCTAATTTAACAATTAACTGGAATATTATCACCTGTGTATTAGTGATGACATCTAATTTAGCAATTAACTGGAAGATTATCACCTGTGTATTAGTGATGACATCTAATTTAACAATTAACTGGAATATTATCACCTGTGTATTAGTGATGACATCTAATTTAACAATTAACTGGAATATTATCACCTGTGTATTAGTGATGATATCTAATTTAACAATTCACCGGAATATTATCCCCTGCGTATTCGTGATGACATCTAATTTAACAATTAACTAGAATATTATCCCCTGTGTATTAGTGATGACATCTAATTTAACAATTAACTGGAATATTATCACCTGTGTATTAGTGATGACATCTAATTTAACAATTAACTGGAATATTATCACCTGTGTATTAGTGATGACATCTAATTTAACAATTAACTGGAATATTATCCCCTGTGTATTTGTGATGACATCTAATTTAACAATTAACTGGAATATTATCACCTGTGTATTACTGATGACATCTAATTTAAGAATTAACTGGAATATTATCCCCTGTGTATTAGTGATGACATCTAATTTAACAATTAACTGGAATATTATCACCTGTGTATCAGTGATGACATCTAATTTAACAATTAACTGGAATATTATCCCCTGTGTATCAGTGATGACATCTAATTGAACAATTAACTGGAATATTATCACCTGTGTATTAGTGATGACATCTAATTTAACCATTCACCGGAATATTATCACCTGTGTATTAGTGATGACATCTAATTTAACAATTAACTGGAATATTATCCCCTGTGTATTAGTGATGACATCTAATTTAACAATTAACTGGAATATTATCACCTGTGTATTACTGATGACATCTAATTTAAGAATTAACTGGAATATTATTAGCTGTGTATTAGTGATGACATCTAATTTAACAATTAACTGGAATATTATCACCTGTGTATTAGTGATGATATCTAATTTAACAATTAACTGGAATATTATCCCCTGTGTATTAGTGATGACATCTAATTTAACAATTAACTGGAATATTATCACCTGTGTATCAGTGATGACATCTAATTTAACAATTAACTGGAATATTATCCCCTGTGTATTAGTGATGACATCTAATTTAACAATTAACTGGAATATTATCCCCTGTGTATTAGTGATGACATCTAATTTAACAATTAACTGGAATATTATCACCTGTGTATTAGTGATGACATCTAATTTAACAATTAACTGGAATATTATCCCCTGTGTATTAGTGATGACATCTAATTTAACAATTAACTGGAATATTATCACCTGTGTATTACTGATGACATCTAATTTAAGAATTAACTGGAATATTATTAGCTGTGTATTAGTGATGACATCTAATTTAACAATTAACTGGAATATTATCCCCTGTGTATTAGTGATGACATCTAATTTAACAATTAACTGGAATATTATCCCCTGTGTATTAGTGATGACATCTAATTTAACAATTAACTGGAATATTATCACCTGTGTATCAGTGATGACATCTAATTTAACAATTAACTGGAATATTATCACCTGTGTATTAGTGATGATATCTAATTTAACAATTAACTGGAATATTATCACCTGTGTATTAGTGATGATATCTAATTTAACAATTAACTGGAATATTATCACCTGTGTATTAGTGATGATATCTAATTTAACAATTAACTGGAATATTATCACCTGTGTATTAGTGATGATATCTAATTTAACAATTAACTGGAATATTATCACCTGTGTATTAGTGATGATATCTAATTTAACAATTAACTGGAATATTATCACCTGTGTATTAGTGATGATATCTAATTTAACAATTAACTGGAATATTATCCCCTGTGTATTAGTGATGACATCTAATTTAACAATTAACTGGAATATTATCACCTGTGTATTAGTGATGATATCTAATTTAACAATTAACTGGAATATTACCCCTGTGTATTAGTGATGATATCTAATTTAACAATTAACTGGAATATTATCACCTGTGTATTAGTGATGACATCTAATTTAACAATTAACTGTAATATTATCACCGGTGTATTAGTGATGATATCTAATTTAACAATTAACTGTAATATTATCACCGGTGTATTAGTGATGATATCTAATTTAACAATTAACTGGAATATTATCACCTGTGTATTAGTGATGATATCTAATTTAACAATTAACTGGAATATTATCACCTGTGTATTAGTGATGATATCTAATTTAACAATTAACTGGAATATTATCCCATGTGTATTAGTGATGATATCTAATTTAACAATTAACTGGAATATTATCACCTGTGTATTAGTGATGATATCTAATTTAACAATTAACTGGAATATTATCACCTGTGTATTAGTGATGATATCTAATTTAACAATTAACTGGAATATTATCACCTGTGTATTAGTGATGATATCTAATTTAACAATTAACTGGAATATTATCCCCTGTGTATTAGTGATGACATCTAATTTAACAATTAACTGGAATATTATCACCTGTGTATTAGTGATGATATCTAATTTAACAATTAACTGGAATATTACCCCTGTGTATTAGTGATGACATCTAATTTAACAATTAACTGGAATATTATCACCTGTGTATTAGTGATGATATCTAATTTAACAATTAACTGGAATATTATCACCTGTGTATTAGTGATGACATCTAATTTAACAATTAACTGGAATATTATCACCTGTGTATTAGTGATGACATCTAATTTAACAATTAACTGTAATATTATCACCGGTGTATTAGTGATGATATCTAATTTAACAATTAACTGGAATATTATCACCTGTGTATTAGTGATGACATCTAATTTAACAATTAACTGTAATATTATCACCGGTGTATTAGTGATGATATCTAATTTAACAATTAACTGGAATATTATCACCTGTGTATTAGTGATGATATCTAATTTAACAATTAACTGGAATATTATCACCTGTGTATTAGTGATGATATCTAATTTAACAATTAACTGGAATATTATCACCTGTGTATCAGTGATGACATCTAATTTAACAATTAACTGGAATATTATCACCTGTGTATTAGTGATGATATCTAATTTAACAATTAACTGGAATATTATCACCTGTGTATTAGTGATGATATCTAATTTAACAATTAACTGGAATATTATCACCTGTGTATTAGTGATGATATCTAATTTAACAATTAACTGGAATATTATCACCTGTGTATTAGTGATGATATCTAATTTAACAATTAACTGGAATATTATCACCTGTGTATTAGTGATGATATCTAATTTAACAATTAACTGGAATATTATCCCCTGTGTATTAGTGATGATATCTAATTTAACAATTAACTGGAATATTATCACCTGTGTATTAGTGATGATATCTAATTTAACAATTAACTGGAATATTACCCCTGTGTATTAGTGATGATATCTAATTTAACAATTAACTGGAATATTATCACCTGTGTATTAGTGATGACATCTAATTTAACAATTAACTGTAATATTATCACCGGTGTATTAGTGATGATATCTAATTTAACAATTAACTGGAATATTATCACCTGTGTATTAGTGATGATATCTAATTTAACAATTAACTGGAATATTATCACCTGTGTATTAGTGATGATATCTAATTTAACAATTAACTGGAATATTATCACCGGTGTATTAGTGATGACATCTAATTTAACAATTAACTGGAATATTATCCCCTGTGTATTAGTGATGACATCTAATTTAACAATTAACTGGAAAATTATCCCCTGTGTATTAGTGATGATATCTAATTTAACAATTAACTGGAATATTATCCCCTGTGTATTAGTGATGATATCTAATTTAACAATTAACTGGAATATTATCCCCTGTGTATTAGTGATGATATCTAATTTAACAATTAACTGGAATATTATCCCCTGTGTATTAGTGATGATATCTAATTTAACAATTAACTGGAATATTATCACCTGTGTATTAGTGATGATATCTAATTTAACAATTAACTGGAATATTATCCCCTGTGTATTAGTGATGATATCTAATTTAACAATTAACTGGAATATTATCACCTGTGTATTAGTGATGATATCTAATTTAACAATTAACTGTAATATTATCACCTGTGTATTAGTGATGATATCTAATTTAACAATTAACTGGAATATTATCACCTGTGTATTAGTGATGATATCTAATTTAACAATTAACTGGAATATTATCACCTGTGTATTAGTGATGATATCTAATTTAACAATTAACTGGAATATTATCACCTGTGTATTAGTGATGATATCTAATTTAACAATTAACTGGAATATTATCACCTGTGTATTAGTGATGATATCTAATTTAACAATTAACTGTAATATTATCACCTGTGTATTAGTGATGATATCTAATTTAACAATTAACTGGAATATTATCACCTGTGTATTAGTGATGATATCTAATTTAACAATTAACTGGAATATTATCACCTGTGTATTAGTGATGATATCTAATTTAACAATTAACTGGAATATTATCCCCTGTGTATTAGTGATGATATCTAATTTAACAATTAACTGGAATATTATCCCCTGTGTATTAGTGATGATATCTAATTTAACAATTAACTGGAATATTATCCCCTGTGTATTAGTGATGATATCTAATTTAACAATTAACTGGAATATTATCACCTGTGTATTAGTGATGATATCTAATTTAACAATTAACTGGAATATTATCCCCTGTGTATTAGTGATGATATCTAATTTAACAATTAACTGGAATATTATCACCTGTGTATTAGTGATGATATCTAATTTAACAATTAACTGTAATATTATCACCTGTGTATTAGTGATGATATCTAATTTAACAATTAACTGGAATATTATCACCTGTGTATTAGTGATGACATCTAATTTAACAATTAACTGGAATATTATCACCTGTGTATTAGTGATGACATCTAATTTAACAATTAACTGGAATATTATCACCTGTGTATTAGTGATGACATCTAATTTAACAAATAACTGGAATATTATCCCCTGTGTATTAGTGATGACATCTAATTTAACAATTAACTGGAATATTATCACCTGTGTATTAGTGATGATATCTAATTTAACAATTAACTGGAATATTATCACCTGTGTATTAGTGATGATATCTAATTTAACAATTAACTGGAATATTATCACCTGTGTATTAGTGATGATATCTAATTTAACAATTAACTGGAATATTATCCCCTGTGTATTAGTGATGATATCTAATTTAACAATTAACTGGAATATTATCACCTGTGTATTAGTGATGACATCTAATTTAACAATTAACTGGAATATTATCACCTGTGCATTAGTGATGACATCTAATTTAACAATTAACTGGAATATTATCCCCTGTGTATTAGTGATGATATCTAATTTAACAATTAACTGGAATATTATCACCTGTGTATTAGTGATGATATCTAATTTAACAATTAACTGGAATATTATCCCCTGTGTATTGGTGATGATATCTAATTTAACAATTAACTGGAATATTATCACCTGTGTATCAGTGATGATATCTAATTTAACAATTAACTGGAATATTATCAACTGTGTATCAGTGATGATATCTAATTTAACAATTAACTGGAATATTATCACCTGTGTATTAGTGATGATATCTAATTTAACAATTAACTGGAATATTATCCCCTGTGTATTAGTGATGATATCTAATTTAACAATTAACTGGAATATTATCACCTGTGTATTAGTGATGACATCTAATTTAACAATTAACTGGAATATTATCCCCTGTGTATTAGTGATGACATCTAATTTAACAATTAACTGGAATATTATCACCTGTGTATTGGTGATGATATCTAATTTAACAATTAACTGGAATATTATCACCTGTGTATCAGTGATGATATCTAATTTAACAATTAACTGGAATATTATCAACTGTGTATCAGTGATGATATCTAATTTAACAATTAACTGGAATATTATCACCTGTGTATTAGTGATGATATCTAATTTAACAATTAACTGGAATATTATCACCTGTGTATCAGTGATGATATCTAATTTAACAATTAACTGGAATATTATCAACTGTGTATCAGTGATGATATCTAATTTAACAATTAACTGGAATATTATCACCTGTGTATTAGTGATGATATCTAATTTAACAATTAACTGGAATATTATCCCCTGTGTATTGGTGATGATATCTAATTTAACAATTAACTGGAATATTATCACCTGTGTATCAGTGATGATATCTAATTTAACAATTAACTGGAATATTATCAACTGTGTATCAGTGATGATATCTAATTTAACAATTAACTGGAATATTATCACCTGTGTATTAGTGATGATATCTAATTTAACAATTAACTGGAATATTATCCCCTGTGTATTAGTGATGATATCTAATTTAACAATTAACTGGAATATTATCACCTGTGTATTAGTGATGACATCTAATTTAACAATTAACTGGAATATTATCCCCTGTGTATTAGTGATGACATCTAATTTAACAATTAACTGGAATATTATCACCTGTGTATTGGTGATGATATCTAATTTAACAATTAACTGGAATATTATCACCTGTGTATCAGTGATGATATCTAATTTAACAATTAACTGGAATATTATCACCTGTGTATTAGTGATGATATCTAATTTAACAATTAACTGGAATATTATCACCTGTGTATTAGTGATGATATCTAATTTAACAATTAACTGGAATATTATCACCTGTGTATTAGTGATGACATCTAATTTAACAATTAACTGGAATATTATCACCTGTGTATTGGTGATGATATCTAATTTAACAATTAACTGGAATATTATCACCTGTGTATCAGTGATGATATCTAATTTAACAATTAACTGGAATATTATCACCTGTGTATTAGTGATGATATCTAATTTAACAATTAACTGGAATATTATCACCTGTGTATTAGTGATGACATCTAATTTAACAATTAACTGGAATATTATCACCTGTGTATTAGTGATGATATCTAATTTAACAATTAACTGGAATATTATCAACTGTGTATCAGTGATGATATCTAATTTAACAATTAACTGGAATATTATCACCTGTGTATTAGTGATGATATCTAATTTAACAATTAACTGGAATATTATCCCCTGTGTATTAGTGATGATATCTAATTTAACAATTAACTGGAATATTATCACCTGTGTATTAGTGATGACATCTAATTTAACAATTAACTGGAATATTATCCCCTGTGTATTGGTGATGATATCTAATTTAACAATTAACTGGAATATTATCACCTGTGTATCAGTGATGATATCTAATTTAACAATTAACTGGAATATTATCACCTGTGTATTAGTGATGATATCTAATTTAACAATTAACTGGAATATTATCCCCTGTGTATTAGTGATGATATCTAATTTAACAATTAACTGGAATATTATCACCTGTGTATTAGTGATGACATCTAATTTAACAATTAACTGGAATATTATCCCCTGTGTATTGGTGATGATATCTAATTTAACAATTAACTGGAATATTATCACCTGTGTATCAGTGATGATATCTAATTTAACAATTAACTGGAATATTATCACCTGTGTATTAGTGATGACATCTAATTTAACAATTAACTGGAATATTATCACCTGTGTATCAGTGATGATATCTAATTTAACAATTAACTGGAATATTATCACCTGTGTATCAGTGATGATATCTAATTTAACAATTAACTGGAATATTATCACCTGTGTATTAGTGATGATATCTAATTTAACAATTAACTGGATTATTATCACCTGTGTATTAGTGATGATATCTAATTTAACAATTAACTGGAATATTATCACCTGTGTATTAGTGATGACATCTAATTTAACAATTAACTGGAATATTATCACCTGTGTATTAGTGATGACATCTAATTTAACAATTAACTGGAATATTATCACCTGTGTATTAGTGATGATATCTAATTTAACAATTAACTGGAATATTATCACCTATGTATTGGTGATGATATCTAATTTAACAATTAACTGTAATATTATCACCTGTGTATTAGTGATGACATCTAATTTAACAATTAACTGGAATATTATCACCTGTGTATTAGTGATGACATCTAATTTAACAATTAACTGGAATATTATCACCTGTGTATTAGTGATGATATCTAATTTAACAATTAACTGTAATATTATCACCTGTGTATTAGTGATGACATCTAATTTAACAATTAACTGGAATATTATCACCTGTGTATTAGTGATGATATCTAATTTAACAATTAACTGGAATATTATCACCTGTGTATTGGTGATGATATCTAATTTAACAATTAACTGGAATATTATCACCTGTGTATTAGTGATGACATCTAATTTAAAAATTAACTGGAATATTATCACCTGTGTATCAGTGATGATATCTAATTTAACAATTAACTGGAATATTATCACCTGTGTATTAGTGATGATATCTAATTTAACAATTAACTGGATTATTATCACCTGTGTATTAGTGATGATATCTAATTTAACAATTAACTGGAATATTATCACCTGTGTATTAGTGATGACATCTAATTTAACAATTAACTGGAATATTATCACCTGTGTATTAGTGATGACATCTAATTTAACAATTAACTGGAATATTATCACCTGTGTATTAGTGATGATATCTAATTTAACAATTAACTGGAATATTATCACCTGTGTATTAGTGATGATATCTAATTTAACAATTAACTGGAATATTATCACCTGTGTATTAGTGATGATATCTAATTTAACAATTAACTGGATTATTATCACCTGTGTATTAGTGATGATATCTAATTTAACAATTAACTGGAATATTATCACCTGTGTATTAGTGATGACATCTAATTTAACAATTAACTGGAATATTATCACCTGTGTATTAGTGATGACATCTAATTTAACAATTAACTGGAATATTATCACCTGTGTATTAGTGATGATATCTAATTTAACAATTAACTGGAATATTATCACCTGTGTATCAGTGATGATATCTAATTTAACAATTAACTGGAATATTATCACCTGTGTATTAGTGATGATATCTAATTTAACAATTAACTGGATTATTATCACCTGTGTATTAGTGATGATATCTAATTTAACAATTAACTGGAATATTATCACCTGTGTATTAGTGATGACATCTAATTTAACAATTAACTGGAATATTATCACCTGTGTATTAGTGATGACATCTAATTTAACAATTAACTGGAATATTATCACCTGTGTATTAGTGATGATATCTAATTTAACAATTAACTGGAATATTATCACCTATGTATTGGTGATGATATCTAATTTAACAATTAACTGTAATATTATCACCTGTGTATTAGTGATGACATCTAATTTAACAATTAACTGGAATATTATCACCTGTGTATTAGTGATGACATCTAATTTAACAATTAACTGGAATATTATCACCTGTGTATTAGTGATGATATCTAATTTAACAATTAACTGGAATATTATCACCTGTGTATTAGTGATGATATCTAATTTAACAATTAACTGGAATATTATCACCTGTGTATTAGTGATGATATCTAATTTAACAATTAACTGTAATATTATCACCTGTGTATTAGTGATGACATCTAATTTAACAATTAACTGGAATATTATCACCTGTGTATTAGTGATGATATCTAATTTAACAATTAACTGGAATATTATCACCTGTGTATTGGTGATGATATCTAATTTAACAATTAACTGGAATATTATCACCTGTGTATTAGTGATGACATCTAATTTAAAAATTAACTGGAATATTATCACCTGTGTATCAGTGATGATATCTAATTTAACAATTAACTGGAATATTATCACCTGTGTATTAGTGATGACATCTAATTTAACAATTAACTGGAATATTATCACCTGTGTATTGGTGATGATATCTAATTTAACAATTAACTGTAATATTATCACCTGTGTATTAGTGATGACATCTAATTTAACTATTAACTGGAATATTATCACCTGTGTATTAGTGATGATATCTAATTTAACAATTAACTGGAATATTATCACCTGTGTATTAGTGATGATATCTAATTTAACAATTAACTGGAATATTATCACCTGTGTATTAGTGATGATATCTAATTTAACAATCAACTGGAATATTATCCCCTGTGTATTAGTGATGATATCTAATTTAACAATTAACTGGAATATTATCCCCTGTGTATTGGTGATGACATCTAATTTAACAATTAACTGGAATATTATCACCTGTGTATTAGTGATGACATCTAATTTAACAATTAACTGGAATATTATCACCTGTGTATTAGTGATGACATCTAATTTAACAATTAACTGGAATATTATCACCTGTGTATCAGTGATGATATCTAATTTAACAATTAACTGGAATATTATCCCCTGTGTATTAGTGATGACATCTAATTTAACAATTAACTGGAATATTATCACCTGTGTATCAGTGATGATATCTAATTTAACAATTAACTGGAATATTATCCCCTGTGTATTAGTGATGATATCTAATTTAACAATTAACTGGAATATTATCACCTGTGTATTAGTGATGACATCTAATTTAACAATTAACTGGAATATTATCACCTGTGTATTGGTGATGACATCTAATTTAACAATTAACTGGAATATTATCCCCTGTGTATTGGTGATGACATCTAATTTAACAATTAACTGGAATATTATCACCTGTGTATTAGTGATGACATCTAATTTAACAATTAACTGGAATATTATCACCTGTGTATTAGTGATGACATCTAATTTAACAATTAACTGGAATATTATCACCTGTGTATTAGTGATGACATCTAATTTAACAATTAACTGGAATATTATCACCTGTGTATTAGTGATGACATCTAATTTAACAATTAACTGGAATATTATCCCCTGTGTATTAGTGATGATATCTAATTTAACAATTAACTGGAATATTATCCCCTGTGTATTGGTGATGACATCTAATTTAACAATTAACTGGAATATTATCACCTGTGTATTAGTGATGACATCTAATTTAACAATTAACTGGAATATTATCACCTGTGTATTAGTGATGACATCTAATTTAACAATTAACTGGAATATTATCACCTGTGTATCAGTGATGATATCTAATTTAACAATTAACTGGAATATTATCCCCTGTGTATTAGTGATGATATCTAATTTAACAATTAACTGGAATATTATCACCTGTGTATTAGTGATGACATCTAATTTAACAATTAACTGGAATATTATCACCTGTGTATTATTGATGATATCTAATTTAACAATTAACTGGAATATTATCCCCTGTGTATTAGTGATGATATCTAATTTAACAATTAACTGGAATATTATCACCTGTGTATCAGTGATGATATCTAATTTAACAATTAACTGGAATATTATCCCCTGTGTATTAGTGATGATATCTAATTTAACAATTAACTGGAATATTATCACCTGTGTATTAGTGATGACATCTAATTTAACAATTAACTGGAATATTATCACCTGTGTATTAGTGATGACATCTAATTTAACAATTAACTGGAATATTATCACCTGTGTATCAGTGATGATATCTAATTTAACAATTAACTGGAATATTATCCCCTGTGTATTAGTGATGATATCTAATTTAACAATTAACTGGAATATTATCACCTGTGTATTAGTGATGACATCTAATTTAACAATTAACTGGAATATTATCACCTGTGTATTATTGATGATATCTAATTTAACAATTAACTGGAATATTATCCCCTGTGTATTAGTGATGATATCTAATTTAACAATTAACTGGAATATTATCACCTGTGTATTAGTGATGACATCTAATTTAACAATTAACTGGAATATTATCACCTGTGTATTAGTGATGACATCTAATTTAACAATTAACTGGAATATTATCACCTGTGTATTAGTGATGACATCTAATTTAACAATTAACTGGAATATTATCACCTGTGTATTAGTGATGACATCTAATTTAACAATTAACTGGAATATTATCCCCTGTGTATTGGTGATGACATCTAATTTAACAATTAACTGGAATATTATCACCTGTGTATTAGTGATGACATCTAATTTAACAATTAACTGGAATATTATCACCTGTGTATTAGTGATGATATCTAATTTAACAATTAACTGGAATATTATCACCTGTGTATTAGTGATGATATCTAATTTAACAATTAACTGGAATATTATCACCTGTGTATTAGTGATGATATCTAATTTAACAATTAACTGGAATATTATCACCTGTGTATTAGTGATGATATCTAATTTAACAATTAACTGGAATATTATCACCTGTGTATTAGTGATGACATCTAATTTAACAATTAACTGGAATATTATCACCTGTGTATTCGTGATGACATCTAATTTAACAATTAACTGGAATATTATCACCTGTGTATTAGTGATGATATCTAATTTAACAATTAACTGTAATATTATCACCTGTGTATTAGTGATGACATCTAATTTAACAATTAACTGGAATATTATCACCTGTGTATTAGTGATGATATCTAATTTAACAATTAACTGGAATATTATCACCTGTGTATTAGTGATGACATCTAATTTAACAATTAACTGGAATATTATCACCTGTGTATTAGTGATGATATCTAATTTAACAATTAACTGTAATATTATCACCTGTGTATTAGTGATGACATCTAATTTAACAATTAACTGGAATATTATCACCTGTGTATTAGTGATGATATCTAATTTAACAATTAACTGGAATATTATCCCCTGTGTATTAGTGATGATATCTAATTTAACAATTAACTGTAATATTATCACCTGTGTATTAGTGATGACATCTAATATAACAATTAACTGGAATATTATCACCTGTGTATTAGTGATGATATCTAATTTAACAATTAACTGGAATATTATCCCCTGTGTATTAGTGATGATATCTAATTTAACAATTAACTGGAATATTATCACCTGTGTATTAGTGATGATATCTAATTTAACAATTAACTGGAATATTATCCCCTGTGTATTAGTGATGACATCTAATTTAACAATTAACTGGAATATTATCACCTGTGTATTAGTGATGACATCTAATTTAACAATTAACTGGAATATTATCACCTGTGTATTAGTGATGATATCTAATTTAACAATTAACTGGAATATTATCACCTGTGTATTAGTGATGACATCTAATTTAACAATTAACTGGATTATCCCCTGTGTATTGGTGATGACATCTAATTTAACAATTAACTGGAATATTATCACCTGTGTATTAGTGATGACATCTAATTTAACAATTAACTGGATTATCCCCTGTGTATTGGTGATGACATCTAATTTAACAATTAACCGGAATATTATCACCTGTGTATTAGTGATGACATCTAATTTAACAATTAACTGGAATATTATCACCTGTGTATTAGTGATGACATCTAATTTAACAATTAACTGGATTATCCCCTGTGTATTGGTGATGACATCTAATTTAACAATTAACTGGAATATTATCACCTGTGTATTAGTGATGACATCTAATTTAACAATTAACTGGATTATCCCCTGTGTATTGGTGATGACATCTAATTTAACAATTAACCGGAATATTATCACCTGTGTATTAGTGATGACATCTAATTTAACAATTAACTGGAATATTATCACCTGTGTATTAGTGATGATATCTAATTTAACAATTAACTGGAATATTATCCCCTGTGTATTAGTGATGATATCTAATTTAACAATTAACTGGAATATTATCACCTGTGTATTAGTGATGATATCTAATTTAACAATTAACTGGAATATTATCCCCTGTGTATTAGTGATGACATCTAATTTAACAATTAACTGGAATATTATCACCTGTGTATTAGTGATGACATCTAATTTAACAATTAACTGGAATATTATCACCTGTGTATTAGTGATGATATCTAATTTAACAATTAACAGGAATATTATCACCTGTGTATTAGTGATGACATCTAATTTAACAATTAACTGGATTATCCCCTGTGTATTGGTGATGACATCTAATTTAACAATTAACTGGAATATTATCACCTGTGTATTAGTGATGACATCTAATTTAACAATTAACTGGAATATCATCACCTGTGTATTAGTGATGATATCTAATTTAACAATTAACTGGAATATTATCCCCTGTGTATTAGTGATGATATCTAATTTAACAATTAACTGGAATATTATCCCCTGTGTATTAGTGATGATATCTAATTTAACAATTAACTGGAATATTATCCCCTGTGTATTAGTGATGATATCTAATTTAACAATTAACTGGAATATTATCACCTGTGTATTAGTGATGATATCTAATTTAACAATTAACTGGAATATTATCCCCTGTGTATTAGTGATGACATCTAATTTAACAATTAACTGGAATATTATCACCTGTGTATTAGTGATGATATCTAATTTAACAATTAACTGGAATATTATCACCTGTGTATTCGTGATGACATCTAATTTAACAATTAACTGTAATATTATCCCCTGTGTATTGGTGATGACATCTAATTTAACAATTAACTGGAATATTATCACCTGTGTATCAGTGATGACATCTAATTTAACAATTAACTGGAATATTATCACCTGTGTATTAGTGATGATATGTAATTTAACAATTAACTGGAATATTATCACCTGTGTATTAGTGATGACATCTAATTTAACAATTAACTGGAATATTATCACCTGTGTATTAGTGATGATATCTAATTTAACAATTAACTGGAATATTATCACCTGTGTATTAGTGATGATATCTAATTTAACAATTAACTGGAATATTATCACCTGTGTATTCGTGATGACATCTAATTTAACAATTAACTGGAATATTATCACCTGTGTATTAGTGATGATATCTAATTTAACAATTAACTGGAATATTATCACCTGTGTATTCGTGATGACATCTAATTTAACAATTAACTGTAATATTATCCCCTGTGTATTGGTGATGACATCTAATTTAACAATTAACTGGAATATTATCACCTGTGTATCAGTGATGACATCTAATTTAACAATTAACTGGAATATTATCACCTGTGTATTAGTGATGATATGTAATTTAACAATTAACTGGAATATTATCACCTGTGTATTAGTGATGACATCTAATTTAACAATTAACTGGAATATTATCACCTATGTATTGGTGATGACATCTAATTTAACAATCAACTGGAATATTATCACCTGTGTATTAGTGATGATATCTAATTTAACAATTAACTGTAATATTATCCCCTGTGTATTGGTGATGACATCTAATTTAACAATTAACTGGAATATTATCACCTGTGTATCAGTGATGACATCTAATTTAACAATTAACTGGAATATTATCACCTATGTATTGGTGATGACATCTAATTTAACAATCAACTGGAATATTATCACCTGTGTATTAGTGATGATATCTAATTTAACAATTAACTGTAATATTATCCCCTGTGTATTGGTGATGACATCTAATTTAACAATTAACTGGAATATTATCACCTGTGTATCAGTGATGACATCTAATTTAACAATTAACTGGAATATTATCACCTGTGTATTCGTGATGACATCTAATTTAACAATTAACTGGAATATTATCCCCTGTGTATTAGTGATGACATCTAATTTAACAATTAACTGGAATATTATCACCTGTGTATTCGTGATGACATCTAATTTAACAATTAACTGGAATATTATCACCTGTGTATCAGTGATGACATCTAATTTAACAATTAACTGGAATATTATCACCTGTGTATTAGTGATGACATCTAATTTAACAATTAACTGGAATATTATCACCTGTGTATTAGTGATGACATCTAATTTAACAATTAACTGGAATATTATCCCCTGTGTATTAGTGATGACATCTAATTGAACAATTAACTGGAATATTATCACCTGTGTATTAGTGATGATATCTAATTTAACAATTAACTGGAAAATTATCACCTGTGTATTAGTGATGACATCTAATTTAACAATTAACTGGAATATTATCACCTGTGTATTAGTGATGATATCTAATTTAACAATTAACTGGAATATTATCACCTGTGTATTAGTGATGACATCTAATTTAACAATTAACTGGAATATTATCACCTGTGTATTAGTGATGACATCTAATTTAACAATTAACTGGAATATTATCACCTGTGTATTAGTGATGATATCTAATTTAACAATTAACTGGAATATTATCACCTGTGTATTAGTGATGATATCTAATTTAACAATTAACTGGAATATTATCACCTGTGTATTAGTGATGATATCTAATTTAACAATTAACTGGAATATTATCACCTGTGTATTAGTGATGACATCTAATTTAACAATTAACTGGAATATTATCACCTGTGTATTAGTGATGACATCTAATTTAACAATTAACTGGAATATTATCACCTGTGTATTAGTGATGATATCTAATTTAACAATTAACTGGAATATTATCACCTGTGTATTAGTGATGATATCTAATTTAACAATTAACTGGAATATTATCACCTGTGTATTAGTGATGATATCTAATTTAACAATTAACTGGAATATTATCACCTGTGTATTAGTGATGACATCTAATTTAACAATTAACTGGAATATTATCACCTGTGTATTAGTGATGATATCTAATTTAACAATTAACTGGAATATTATCACCTGTGTATTAGTGATGATATCTAATTTAACAATTAACTGGAATATTATCACCTGTGTATTAGTGATGATATCTAATTTAACAATTAACTGGAATATTATCACCTGTGTATTAGTGATGATATCTAATTTAACAATTAACTGGAATATTATCACCTGTGTATTAGTGATGATATCTAATTTAACAATTAACCGGAATATTATCACCTGTGTATTAGTGATGATATCTAATTTAACAATTAACTGGAATATTATCACCTGTGTATTAGTGATGACATCTAATTTAACAATTAACTGGAATATTATCACCTGTGTATTAGTGATGACATCTAATTTAACAATTAACTGGAATATTATCACCTGTGTATTAGTGATGATATCTAATTTAACAATTAACTGGAATATTATCACCTGTGTATTAGTGATGATATCTAATTTAACAATTAACTGGAATATTATCACCTGTGTATTAGTGATGACATCTAATTTAACAATTAACTGGAATATTATCACCTGTGTATTAGTGATGACATCTAATTTAACAATTAACTGGAATATTATCACCTGTGTATTAGTGATGATATCTAATTTAACAATTAACTGGAATATTATCACCTGTGTATTAGTGATGATATCTAATTTAACAATTAACTGGAATATTATCACCTGTGTATTAGTGATGATATCTAATTTAACAATTAACTGGAATATTATCACCTGTGTATTAGTGATGACATCTAATTTAACAATTAACTGGAATATTATCACCTGTGTATTAGTGATGATATCTAATTTAACAATTAACTGGAATATTATCACCTGTGTATTAGTGATGATATCTAATTTAACAATTAACTGGAATATTATCACCTGTGTATTAGTGATGATATCTAATTTAACAATTAACTGGAATATTATCACCTGTGTATTAGTGATGATATCTAATTTAACAATTAACTGGAATATTATCACCTGTGTATTAGTGATGATATCTAATTTAACAATTAACCGGAATATTATCACCTGTGTATTAGTGATGATATCTAATTTAACAATTAACTGGAATATTATCCCCTGTGTATTAGTGATGATATCTAATTTAACAATTAACTGGAATATTATCACCTGTGTATTAGTGATGACATCTAATTTAACAATTAACTGGAATATTATCACCTGTGTATTAGTGATGATATCTAATTTAACAATTAACTGGAATATTATCCCCTGTGTATTAGTGATGATATCTAATTTAACAATTAACTGGAATATTATCACCTGTGTATTAGTGATGACATCTAATTTAACAATTAACTGGAATATTATCACCTGTGTATTAGTGATGATATCTAATTTAACAATTAACTGGAATATTATCACCTGTGTATTAGTGATGATATCTAATTTAACAATTAACTGGAATATTATCACCTGTGTATTAGTGATGATATCTAATTTAACAATTAACTGGAATATTATCCCCTGTGTATTAGTGATGATATCTAATTTAACAATTAACTGGAATATTATCACCTGTGTATTAGTGATGATATCTAATTTAACAATTAACTGGAATATTATCACCTGTGTATTAGTGATGATATCTAATTTAACAATTAACTGGAATATTATCACCTGTGTATTAGTGATGACATCTAATTTAACAATTAACTGGAATATTATCCCCTGTGTATTAGTGATGATATCTAATTTAACAATTAACTGGAATATTATCACCTGTGTATTAGTGATGACATCTAATTTAACAATTAACTGGAATATTATCACCTGTGTATTAGTGATGATATCTAATTTAACAATTAACTGGAATATTATCCCCTGTGTATTAGTGATGATATCTAATTTAACAATTAACTGGAATATTATCACCTGTGTATTAGTGATGATATCTAATTTAACAATTAACTGGAATATTATCACCTGTGTATTAGTGATGACATCTAATTTAACAATTAACTGGAATATTATCACCTGTGTATTAGTGATGATATCTAATTTAACAATTAACTGGAATATTATCACCTGTGCATTAGTGATGATATCTAATTTAACAATTAACTGGAATATTATCACCTGTGTATTAGTGATGACATCTAATTTAACAATTAACTGGAATATTATCACCTGTGTATTAGTGATGATATCTAATTTAACAATTAACTGGAATATTATCACCTGTGCATTAGTGATGATATCTAATTTAACAATTAACTGGAATATTATCACCTGTGTATTAGTGATGACATCTAATTTAACAATTAACTGGAATATTATCACCTGTGTATTAGTGATGATATCTAATTTAACAATTAACTGGAATATTATCCCCTGTGTATTAGTGATGATATCTAATTTAACAATTAACTGGAATATTATCACCTGTGTATTAGTGATGACATCTAATTTAACAGTTAACTGGAATATTATCCCCTGTGTATTAGTGATGACATCTAATTTAACAATTAACTGGAATATTATCCCCTGTGCATTAGTGATGATATCTAATTTAACAATTAACTGGAATATTATCACCTGTGTATTAGTGATGACATCTAATTTAACAATTAACTGGAATATTATCCCCTGTGTATTAGTGATGATATCTAATTTAACAATTCACTGGAATATTATCACCTGTGTATTAGTGATGACATCTAATTTAACAATTAACTGGAATATTATCACCTGTGTATTAGTGATGATATCTAATTTAACAATTAACTGGAATATTATCACCTGTGTATTAGTGATGATATCTAATTTAACAATTAACTGGAATATTATCCCCTGTGTATTAGTGATGACATCTAATTTAACAATTAACTGGAATATTATCACCTGTGTATTAGTGATGATATCTAATTTAACAATTAACTGGAATATTATCACCTGTGTATTAGTGATGACATCTAATTTAACAATTAACTGGAATATTATCACCTGTGTATTAGTGATGACATCTAATTTAACAATTAACTGGAATATTATCCCCTGTGTATTAGTGATGATATCTAATTTAACAATTAACTGGAATATTATCCCCTGTGTATTAGTGATGATATCTAATTTAACAATTAACTGGAATATTATCACCTGTGTATTAGTGATGATATCTAATTTAACAATTAACTGGAATATTATCACCTGTGTATTAGTGATGACATCTAATTTAACAATTAACTGGAATATTATCCCCTGTGTATTAGTGATGACATCTAATTTAACAATTAACTGGAATATTATCCCCTGTGTATTAGTGATGATATCTAATTTAACAATTAACTGGAATATTATCCCCTGTGTATTAGTGATGATATATAATTTAACAATTAACTGGAATATTATCACCTGTGTATTAGTGATGACATCTAATTTAACAATTAACTGGAATATTATCCCCTGTGTATTAGTGATGATATCTAATTTAACAATTCACTGGAATATTATCCGCTGTGTATTAGTGATGACATCTAATTTAACAATTAACTGGAATATTATCACCTGTGTATTAGTGATGATATCTAATTTAACAATTCACTGGAATATTATCACCTGTGTATTAGTGATGACATCTAATTTAACAATTAACTGGAATATTATCACCTGTGTATTAGTGATGATATCTAATTTAACAATTAACTGGAATATTATCACCTGTGTATTAGTGATGATATCTAATTTAACAATTAACCGGAATATTATCACCTGTGTATTAGTGATGATATCTAATTTAACAATTAACTGGAATATTATCACCTGTGTATTAGTGATGATATCTAATTTAACAATTAACTGGAATATTATCCCCTGTGTATTAGTGATGATATCTAATTTAACAATTAACCTGTATATTATCACCTGTGTATTAGTGATGATATCTAATTTAACAATTAACTGTAATATTATCACCTGTGTATTAGTGATGACATCTAATTTAACAATTAACTGGAATATTATCACCTGTGTATTAGTGATGATATCTAATTTAACAATTAACTGGAATATTATCACCTGTGTATTAGTGATGATATCTAATTTAACAATTAACTGGAATATTATCACCTGTGTATTAGTGATGATATCTAATTTAACAATTAACCGGAATATTATCACCTGTGTATTAGTGATGATATCTAATTTAACAATTAACTGGAATATTATCACCTGTGTATTAGTGATGATATCTAATTTAACAATTAACTGGAATATTATCACCTGTGTATTAGTGATGACATCTAATTTAACAATTAACTGGAATATTATCACCTGTGTATTAGTGATGACATCTAATTTAACAATTAACTGGAATATTATCACCTGTGTATTAGTGATGATATCTAATTTAACAATTAACTGGAATATTATCACCTGTGTATTAGTGATGATATCTAATTTAACAATTAACTGGAATATTATCACCTGTGTATTAGTGATGATATCTAATTTAACAATTAACCGGAATATTATCACCTGTGTATTAGTGATGACATCTAATTTAACAATTAACCGGAATATTATCACCTGTGTATTAGTGATGATATCTAATTTAACAATTAACTGGAATATTATCACCTGTGCATTAGTGATGATATCTAATTTAACAATTAACTGGAATATTATCACCTGTGTATTAGTGATGACATCTAATTTAACAATTAACTGGAATATTATCCCCTGTGTATTAGTGATGATATCTAATTTAACAATTAACTGGAATATTATCCCCTGTGTATTAGTGATGACATCTAATTTAACAATTAGCCATAATATTGCGCACATGTAATTTTTGTCTCATCTGTGAACTTACTGATCATACCTCCTATATTCACATCTAAGTCATTAATGTGCACTACAAACAGCAAGGGTCACAGCACCGATCCCTTTGGTACACCACTGGTCACAGGCTTCCAATCGCAAAAACAGCCCTCTCCGAATACCCTCTGCCTCCTGCCACAAAGCCACTTTTGGATCCAATTTGCCAAATTGCCCTGGATCCCATGGCCTCTTACCTTCTCAACCAATCTCCCATGTGGGACCTTAACAAAACCCTTACTGAAGTCCATGTAGACTACATCGACTGCTTTACCTTCATCTACACATCTGGTCATCTCCTCGAAAAATTCAATCAAGTTAGTCAGACACGATCTCCCCCTGAAAAAGCCATGCTGACTATCCCTGATTAATCCCTGCCTCTCCAAGTGGAAAATAATCCTGTCCCTCGCATCTTTTTCCAATAGTTTCCCTACCACTGATGTTAGACTCACTGACCTGTAAATACCTAGCATATCCCTGCTACCCTTCTTAAATAATGGGACCACATTCACTATCCTCCAGTCCACTGGTATCTTTCCTCTGGATAAAGAGGATTTGAAAACTTGTTACAAAGCCCCTGCAATCGCCTCTCTTGCCTCACATAACAGCCAGGGATATATTTCATCCGAGCCTGGGGATTTATCTGCTTTCAAGCCCACTAAAACTGCTAATACTTCCTCCCTTTCAATGCTAACATGTTCAAATATATCACAATCCCCCTCCCTGATCTCTACACCTACATCATCCTTCTCCATAGTGAACACAGATGAAAAGTAATCATTTAAAACTTCACCTGAGCCCTCCGGCTCCACACACAGGTTGCCACTTTGGTGCTCAATGGTCCCTAATCTTTCCCTGGTTATCTTCTTGCCCTTGACATACTGATAAATTGCTTTAGGATTTTCCTTTCTCTTGCCTGCCAGTATTTTTTCATGTCCCCTCTTCGCTCTCCTAATTACTTTTTTTAAGTTCCCCCCTACACTTTCTATACTCCTCTAGTGCCTCCGCTGTTTGTCAGCACTCTGAATCTGCAATAAGCTTCCTTCTTTTTCTGATCCAATCCTCTGTATCTCTTGACATCCAGTGTTCCCTGGACCTGTTAATCCTCCCCATCACCTTAACGGGTGCATGTTGGCTCTGAACTCTCACTATTTTCTCTTTGAATGATGCCCATTGATCTGATATGGACTTTCCTACAAGTAGCTGCTCACAGTCCACTTTGGCCCCATCCTGTTTTATCATCTTAAAATCGGCCTTCCCCCAATTCAGTCCCTTTAGTTTCCGTCTGTCTTTGTCCTTATCCATAACTACCTTAAATCTTAGCGTTATGGTCACTAGCACCGAAATGCTCCCTCACCGACACTTCTACCACTTGTCCAGTTTCATTCCCTAGTGTTAGCTCAAGTACTGCCCCTTCTCTTGTAGGACGTCTGATGTACTGGCTCAAAAAGCTCTCCTGTATGCATTTTCAGAATTCATTCCCCTTTAAGCCTTTTGCACTAAGACTATCGCAGTTGATATCAGGGAAGTTGAAATCCCCTACTAATACTACCCTATTATTTTTGCACCCCTGAGATTTGTCTATATATCTGCTCCTCTATCTCTCTCTGACTGTTTGGCAGCCTGTAGTACACTCCCAGCCAGGTGATTGCCCCCTTTCTGTTTTTAAGTTCCACCCATATGGCCTCATTTAAGGAACCTTCTAAGATATCATCCCTTCTTACTGCAGTAAATGACTCCTTGATCAACAGTGCAATGCCACCTCCACTTTTACCCCCTCCCCTGTCACACTTGAAGATTCTATACCCTGGAATATTGAGCTGCCAGTCCTGCCCCGCCCACAACCATATCTCTGTGATAGCAATATCATAATGCCATGTGCTAATCAACAACCTCAATTTATCCACCTTACTAATGAGACTCCTGTTTTTGAAATAGTTACAATCCAACCTTGCATTTTTCTCTTCTGCCTTTCCAGGTCTATATTTGCTCTGCCTTCCAGCAGACTCACGTTCTGTTCCACATTACCCTCTACTGTACCTCCGCTCTGTATCCCAACCCCCTGCCGATTAGTTTAACCGCCTACCCCCAACCCCCCAATAAAGAACGAACAAACCTCCAAACAAGGATGCTTGTCCCTTTCCAGTTCAGGTGCAACCTGTCCAACTTGGACAAGTCCCACTTTTGCCAGAAATATACCCAGTGATCCAGGAAACTGAAGCCCTCCCTCCTGCATGATCTCCTCAGCCAGATATTCATCTGCTCTATCCTCCTATTTCTAAAGTCATTAGCACGTGGCACCGGGAGGAATCCAGAGATTGCAACCTTAGAGGTCCTCCTTTTTAATCTGCTTCCTCGCACCCTAAATTCTTGTTGCAGGAACTCATCCCTATTTCTACCTATGTCGTTGGTACCAATGTGTACCACGATCTCTGACTATTCACCCTCTCCCTTCAGAATGTCCAGCAGCCGCTCTGAGACATCCTTGACCCGAGCACCAGGGAGGCAACATACAATCCTGGAGTCTCATTTGCGGCCACAGAAACGCCTGTCTGTTCCCCCAGTGTGTGAGATATCTGAATGGGGAAGATCGATCTGCTCACTCAGGTACACCCAGACCGACTGCAGGGGAGAGAGGCGGGAATTGGATAGATATAATTAAAGATATGTACCCAGTCTGGTACTGAGTTCCATACAGAGCACAGAAAGATCCCAGGCTCCATTCCTGGCCTTTGCAGAGTGAACGGATCTCAGCCAGTCAGGTGCTGAGATGCATACACAGAGCACAGGAAGATCCCAGTCTGTGCAGAGTCAACGGATCTCACAGAGTATGTTACTGCGGACCGCACAGAGGAAGATCTCAGGCTCCATTCCTGACTGGTGCTGAACGAGCACCTAACCCAACACAGACAAACTGACTGAGGTTAAGAGCTCAGAACAAAGCAGCTGAATGCTCAGACAGCCAGAGAGAAACAGTGATAACATGCGATAAAAATTTACACAGTTGTAGACTGTTCAGAAACATTCACTCACTTGTTTACTAGAATTTCAAATTGGATCCAAAATTGGCTTAGTGGCAGGAGGCAGAGGGTGATGGTCGAGGGTTGATTTTGCGAATGGAAGCCTGTGACCAGTGGTGTACCACAGAGATCGATGCTGGGACCCTTGCTGTTTGTAGTGTACATTAATGATTTAGACCTGAATTAGGTGGTATGATCAGTAAGTTCTCAGATGACACAAAGAATGATGGTGTTGTAAATAGTAAGGAGGAAATCCTTAGATTACAGGATGATATAGATGGGCAGAGCAGTGGCAAATTGAATTTAATCCTGAGAAGTGTGAGGTGATGCATTTTGGGAGGACTAATAAGGCAAGGGAATATACAATGGATGGTACGACCCTAGACAGTACAGAGGGTCAGAGGGTGTGGGGTGTACTTGTCCATATATTACTGAAGGCAACAGCACAGGTAGATAAGATGGTTAGGAAGGCTTCTGGGATACTTGCCTTTATTAGCTGAGGCATAGAATATTAGAGCAGGGATGCTATAATGAAGCTGCATAAAACTCTGGGTAAGCCACAGCTGGAGTACTGCGTATGGTTCTGGTCAACACACTATAGGAAGGATGTGATTGCACAACAGAAGGTGCAGAGGAGATTCACCAGAATGTTGCCTGGGCTGGAGCATTTCAGCTATGAAGAGAGACTGAAAAGGCGAGGGTTGTTTTCCTTCCAGCAGAGAAGTCTGAGGTGGTACATGATTGAGGTATACAAAATTATGAGGGGCTTTGATAGGATAGATTGGAAGAAACATTTTCCCATTGCGGAGGTGTCAATAAGGTGTCAACCAGGGGATATCGATTTAAGGTTAGGGGCAGGAGATACAGAGGAGATTTGAGGCAAAATGTTTTCACCCAGCGGGTGGTTGGAATCTGGAACACACTGCCTTAAGAGGTGGTCGAAGCAAGAACACTCAACATTTAAGTCTTTAGATGAACACTTGAAATGCCATAGTATACAAGGCTACAGGACAAGAGCTGGAAAATGGGATTACAACATATAGGTGCTTGATGGCCGGCACAGACACGATGGGCTGAAAGGCCTGTTTCTGAGCGGAATAACTCCATCACTCTATGAGATTAATAAGGTAGAATTCATTTTCAACCCATTTAACTATAAAATCTGACCACATTTTCTGTGAGAAATGATGATTTTAGGTTGTCGTGGAGCAGTCACTGATCGGTTCATTGGACACCTGATTTAGAAACAAAGGATTCCTGCTCTGAGACTCTCACCTTACAACATCATATTACTGACAGTCAGATAAACACAACAGTATCAATAGAACACTGTATATTAAAATAGAAATATGAAGGAGGGACAGACAGAACAAACAAATAATGCAATCCCTGTCACTTCAAACATCAAATTGTCTGACTGGACAACCCTGAGACATTGGTGACAATGAGACAGGTAAACTGACCTGTTTAACAGCATGGGTCAGGGTCAATAATGAAAATTCAATTCACTGCAGTGGGAAACAAGTTCCTGCTTCTCAGAAAAGACCTGCTTTATATTGAAAACGTATCACAAAATGAGAACTTATTCCAAACTCATTCTTTATTAAGCTGAATAATGGACACACAGATACAGAAATAGATTTACATCTGTGTATATGTGGCTCAAAGAGATTCCACAAATCACAGAAGTGGAAATCACATCACCATAAATAAGGGACTGTCCATAAAGAAACTCAAGAGAATTTTCCATCACAGGTTATGAGGGATTGTCTAGAAAGCAACATTAGGAAAATCCTCAGTTAAACAAAAAACTTCCAAGGGAGAATTATTCGTGCATTTAAATGATAAGGAACTGATCACAATTCTTCATCAGAGAAATGTCAATCCAAACAATAAAGGACTGACCGTAAATCACCTACAGAACAATCACTGTCAATTATTAAAGGACTGACCGTAAATGACCTACAGAACAATCACTGTCCAATTATTAAAGGACTGACCATAAATCACCTACAGAACAATCACTGTCCAATTATTAAAGGACTGACCATAAATCACCTACAGAACAATCACTGTCCAGTTATTAAAGGACTGACTGTAAATCACCTACAGAACAATCACTGTCCAATTATTAAAGGACTGACTGTAAATCACCTACAGAACAATCACTGTCAATTATTAAAGGACTGACCGTAAATCACCTACAGAACAATCACTGTCCAATTATTAAAGGACTGACCGTAAATCACCTACAGAACAATCACTGTCCAATTATTAAAGGACTGACCGTCAATCACCGACAGAACAATCACTGTCAATTATTAAAGGACTGACCGTAAATCACCTACAGAACAATCACTGTCAATTATTAAAGGACTGACCGTAAATCACCTACAGAACAATCACTGTCCAATTATTAAAGGACTGACCGTCAATCACCGACAGAACAATCACTGTCCAATTATTAAAGGACTGACCGTCAATCACCGACAGAACAATCACTGTCCAATTATTGAAGGACTGACTGTAAATCACCTACAGAACAATCACTATCCAATTATTAAAGGACTGACCGTAAATCACCTACAGAACAATCACTGTCCAATTATTAAAGGACTGACCGTAAATCACCTACAGAACAATCACTGTCCAATTATTAAAGGACTGACCGTAAATCACCTACAGAACAATCACTGTCCAATTATTAAAGGACTGACTGTAAATCACCTGCAGAACAATCACTGTCCAATTATTAAAGGACTGACCGTAAATCACCTACAGAACAATCACTGTCCAATTATTAAAGGACTGACCGTCAATCACCGACAGAACAATCACTGTCAATTATTAAAGGACTGACCGTAAATCACCTACAGAACAATCACTATCCAATTATTAAAGGACTGACCATAAATCACCTACAGAACAATCACTGTCCAGTTATTAAAGGACTGACTGTAAATCACCTACAGAACAATCACTGTCCAATTATTAAAGGACTGACTGTAAATCACCTACAGAACAATCACTGTCAATTATTAAAGGACTGACCGTCAATCACCGACAGAACAATCACTGTCAATTATTAAAGGACTGACCGTAAATCACCTACAGAACAATCACTGTCCAATTACGAAAGGACTGACCATAAATCACCTACAGAACAATCACTGTCCAGTTATTAAAGGACTGACCGTAAATCACCTACAGAACAATCACTGTCAATTATTAAAGGACTGACCGTAAATCACCTACTGAACAATCACTGTCCAATTATTAAAGGACTGACCGTAAATCACCTACAGAACAATCACTGTCCAATTATTAAAGGACTGACCGTAAATCACCTACAGAACAATCACTGTCAATTATTAAAGGACTGACCGTAAATCACCTACAGAACAATCACTGTCAATTATTAAAGGACTGACCGTAAATCACCTACAGAACAATCACTGTCCAATTATTAAAGGACTGACCGTAAATCACCTACAGAACAATCACTGTCCAATTATTAAAGGACTGACCGTAAATCACCTACTGAACAATCACTGTCCAATTATTAAAGGACTGACCGTCAATCACCGACAGAACAATCACAGTCCAATTATTAAAGGACTGACCGTAAATCACCTACAGAACAATCACTGTCCAATTATTAAAGGACTGACCGTAAATCACCTACAGAACAATCACTGTCCAATTATTAAAGGACTGACCGTAAATCACCTACAGAACAATCACTGTCCAATTATTAAAGGACTGACCGTCAATCACCGACAGAACAATCACTGTCCAATTATTAAAGGACTGACCGTCAATCACCGACAGAACAATCACTGTCCAATTATTAAAGGACTGACCGTCAATCACCGACAGAACAATCACTGTACAATTATTAAAGGACTGACCGTAAATCACCTACAGAACAATCACTGTCCAATTATTAAAGGACTGACTGTAAATCACCTTCAGAACAATCACTGTCCAATTATTAAAGGACTGACCGTAAATCACCTACAGAACAATCACTATCCAATTATTAAAGGACTGACCGTAAATCACCTACAGAACAATCACTGTCCAATTATTAAAGGACTGACCGTCAATCACCGACAGAACAATCACTGTCCAATTATTAAAGGACTGACCGTCAATCAACGACAGAACAATCACTGTCCAATTATTAAAGGACTGACCGTAAATCACCGACAGAACAATCACTGTCCAATTATTAAAGGACTGACTGTAAATCACCTACAGAACAATCACTATCCAATTATTAAAGGACTAACCGTAAATCACCTTCAGAACAATCACTGTCCAATTATTAAAGGACTGACCGTAAATCACCTACAGAACAATCACTATCCAATTATTAAAGGACTGACTGTAAATCACCTACAGAACAATCACTGTCCAATTATTAAAGGACTGACCGTAAATCACCTACAGAACAATCACTATCCAATTATTAAAGGACTGACTGTAAATCACCTACAGAACAATCACTGTCCAATTATTAAAGGACTGACCGTAAATCACCGACAGAACAATCACTGTCCAATTATTAAAGGACTGACCGTCAATCACCGACAGAACAATCACTGTCCAATTATTAAAGGACTGACCGTAAATCACCTACAGAACAATCACTGTCCAATTATTAAAGGACTGACCGTAAATCACCTACAGAACAATCACTGTCCAATTATTAAAGGACTGACCGTCAATCACCGACAGAACAATCACTGTCCAATTATTAAAGGACTGACCGTCAATCACCTACAGAACAATCACTGTCCAATTATTAAAGGTCTGACCGTAAATCACCTACAGAACAATCACTGTCCAATTATTAAAGGTCTGACCGTAAATCACCTACAGAACAATCACTGTCCAATTATTAAAGGTCTGACCGTAAATCACCGACAGAACAATCACTGTCCAATTATTAAAGGACTGACCGTCAATCACCGACAGAACAATCACTGTCCAATTATTAAAGGACTGACCGTCAATCACCTACAGAACAATCACTGTCCAATTATTAAAGGTCTGACCGTAAATCACCGACAGAACAATCACAGTCCAATTATTAAAGGACTGACCGTAAATCACCTACAGAACAATCACTGTCCAATTATTAAAGGACTGACTGTAAATCACCTACAGAACAATCACTGTCCAATTATTAAAGGACTGACCGTCAATCACCGACAGAACAATCACAGTCCAATTATTAAAGGACTGACAGTAAATCACCTACAGAGCAATCACTGTCCAATTATTAAAGGACTGGCCGTCAATCACCGACAGAACAATCACTGTCCAATTATTAAAGGACTGACCGTCAATCACCTACAGAACAATCACTGTCCAATTATTAAAGGTCTGACCGTAAATCACCTACAGAACAATCACTGTCCAATTATTAAAGGACTGACCGTCAATCACCGACAGAACAATCACAGTCCAATTATTAAAGGACTGACCGTAAATCACCTACAGAACAATCACTGTCCAATTATTAAAGGACTGACTGTAAATCACCTACAGAACAATCACTATCCAATTATTAAAGGACTGACCGTAAATCACCGACAGAACAATCACTGTCCAATTATTAAAGGACTGACTGTAAATCACCTACAGAACAATCACTATCCAATTATTAAAGGACTGACCGTAAATCACCGACAGAACAATCACTGTCCAATTATTAAAGGACTGACCGTCAATCACCTACAGAACAATCACTGTCCAATTATTAAAGGTCTGACCGTAAATCACCTACAGAACAATCACTGTCCAATTATTAAAGGACTGACCGTCAATCACCGACAGAACAATCACAGTCCAATTATTAAAGGACTGACCGTAAATCACCTACAGAACAATCACTGTCCAATTATTAAAGGACTGACTGTAAATCACCTACAGAACAATCACTATCCAATTATTAAAGGACTGACCGTAAATCACCGACAGAACAATCACTGTCCAATTATTAAAGGACTGACTGTAAATCATCTACAGAACAATCACTATCCAATTATTAAAGGACTGACCGTAAATCACCGACAGAACAATCACTGTCCAATTATTAAAGGACTGACCGTCAATCACCGACAGAACAATCACAGTCCAATTATTAAAGGACTGACCGTAAATCACCTACAGAACAATCACTGTCCAATTATTAAAGGACTGACCGTAAATCACCTACAGAACAATCACTGTCCAATTATTAAAGGACTGACCGTCAATCACCGACAGAACAATCACTGTCCAATTATTAAAGGACTGACCGTCAATCACCGACAGAACAATCACTATCCAATTATTAAAGGACTGACCGTAAATCACCTACAGAACAATCACTGTCCAATTATTAAAGGACTGACCGTAAATCACCTACAGAACAATCACTATCCAATTATTAAAGGACTGACCGTAAATCACCTACAGAACAATCACTGTCCAATTATTAAAGGACTGACCGTAAATCACCGACAGAACAATCACTGTCCAATTATTAAAGAATTGACCGTAAATCACCGACAGAACAATCACTGTCCAATTATTAAAGAATTGACCGTAAATCACCGACAGAACAATCACTATCCAATTATTAAAGGACTGACTGGAAATCACCTACAGAACAATCACTGTCAATTATTAAAGGACTGACCGTAAATCACCGACAGAACAATCACAGTCCAATTATTAAATGACTGACCGTAAATCACCTACAGAACAATCACTGTCAATTATTAAAGGACTGACCGTAAATCACCGACAGAACAATCACAGTCCAATTATTAAATGACTGACCGTAAATCACCTACAGAACAATCACTGTCCAATTATTAAAGGACTGACTGGAAATCACCTACAGAACAATCACTGTCAATTATTAAAGGACTGACCGTAAATCACCGACAGAACAATCACAGTCCAATTATTAAATGACTGACCGTAAATCACCTACAGAACAATCACTGTCCAATTATTAAAGGACTGACTGTAAATCACCTACAGAACAATCACTGTCCAATTATTAAAGGACTGACCGTCAATCACCGACAGAACAATCACAGTCCAATTATTAAAGGACTGACAGTAAATCACCTACAGAGCAATCACTGTCCAATTATTAAAGGACTGACCGTCAATCACCGACAGAACAATCACTGTCCAATTATTAAAGGACTGACCGTCAATCACCTACAGAACAATCACTGTCCAATTATTAAAGGTCTGACCGTAAATCACCTACAGAACAATCACTGTCCAATTATTAAAGGACTGACCGTCAATCACCGACAGAACAATCACAGTCCAATTATTAAAGGACTGACCGTAAATCACCTACAGAACAATCACTGTCCAATTATTAAAGGACTGACTGTAAATCACCTACAGAACAATCACTATCCAATTATTAAAGGACTGACCGTAAATCACCGACAGAACAATCACTGTCCAATTATTAAAGGACTGACTGTAAATCACCTACAGAACAATCACTATCCAATTATTAAAGGACTGACCGTAAATCACCGACAGAACAATCACTGTCCAATTATTAAAGGACTGACCGTCAATCACCGACAGAACAATCACAGTCCAATTATTAAAGGACTGACCGTAAATCACCTACAGAACAATCACTGTCCAATTATTAAAGGACTGACCGTCAATCACCTACAGAACAATCACTGTCCAATTATTAAAGGACTGACCGTAAATCACCTACAGAACAATCACTGTCCAATTATTAAAGGACTGACCGTAAATCACCGACAGAACAATCACTGTCCAATTATTAAAGAATTGACCGTAAATCACCGACAGAACAATCACTGTCCAATTATTAAAGAATTGACCGTAAATCACCGACAGAACAATCACTATCCAATTATTAAAGGACTGACTGGAAATCACCTACAGAACAATCACTGTCAATTATTAAAGGACTGACCGTAAATCACCGACAGAACAATCACAGTCCAATTATTAAAGGACTGACCGTAAATCACCTACAGAACAATCACTGTCCAATTATTAAAGGACAGACCGTAAATCACCTACAGAACAATCACTATACAATTATTAAAGTACTGACCGTAAATCACCTACAGAACAATCACTGTCCAATTATTAAAGGACAGACCGTAAATCACCTACAGAACAATCACTGTCCAATTATTAAAGAATTGACCGTAAATCACCGACAGAACAATCACTATCCAATTATTAAAGGACTGACTGGAAATCACCTACAGAACAATCACTGTCAATTATTAAAGGACTGACCGTAAATCACCGACAGAACAATCACAGTCCAATTATTAAAGGACTGACCGTAAATCACCTACAGAACAATCACTGTCCAATTATTAAAGGACAGACCGTAAATCACCTACAGAACAATCACTATACAATTATTAAAGGACTGACCGTAAATCACCTACAGAACAATCACTGTCCAATTATTAAAGGACTGACCGTAAATCACCTACAGAACAATCACTGTCCAATTATTAAAGGACTGACCGTAAATCACCTACAGAACAATCACTGTCCAATTATTAAAGGACTGACCGTAAATCACCTACAGAACAATCACAGTCCAATTATTAAAGGACTGACCGTAAATCACCTACAGAACAATCACTGTCCAATTATTAAAGGAATGAAAGTAAATCACCTACAGAACAATCACTATCCAATTATTAAAGGAGTGAGCGTAAATCACCTACAGAACAATCACTGTCCAATTATTAAAGGACTGACCGTAAATCACCGACAGAACAATCACTGTCCAATTATTAAAGGACTGACCGTAAATCACCTACAGAACAATCACTGTCCAATTATTAAAGGACTGACCATAAATCACCTACAGAACAATGACTGTCCAATTATTAAAGGACTGACCGTAAATCACCTACAGAACAATCACTGTCCAATTATTAAAGGACTGACCGTAAATCACCTACAGAACAATCACTATCCAATTATTAAAGGACTGACCGTAAATCACCTACAGAACAATCACTGTCCAATTATTAAAGGACTGACCATAAATCACCTACAGAACAATGACTGTCCAATTATTAAAGGACTGACCGTAAATCACCTACAGAACAATGACTGTCCAATTATTAAAGGACTGACCGTAAATCACCTACAGAACAATCACTGTCCAATTATTAAAGGACTGACCGTAAATCACCTACAGAACAATCACTGTCCAATTATTAAAGGACTGACCGTAAATCACCTACAGAACAATCACTGTCCAATTATTAAAGGACTGACCATAAATCACCTACAGAACAATGACTGTCCAATTATTAAAGGACTGACCGTAAATCACCTACAGAACAATCACTGTCCAATTATTAAAGGACTGACCGTCAATCACCTACAGAACAATCACTATCCAATTATTAAAGGACTGACCGGAAATCACCTACAGAACAATCACTGTCCAATTATTAAAGGACTGACCGTAAATCACCGACAGAACAATGACTGTCCAATTATTAAAGGACTGACCGTAAATCACCTACAGAACAATCACTGTCCAATTATTAAAGGACTGACCGTCAATCACCTACAGAACAATCACTATCCAATTATTAAAGGACTGACCGGAAATCACCTACAGAACAATCACTGTCCAATTATTAAAGGACTGACCGTAAATCACCGACAGAACAATCACTGTCCAATTATTAAAGGACTGACCGTAAATCACCTACAGAACAATCACTGTCCAATTATTAAAGGACTGACCATAAATCACCTACAGAACAATGACTGTCCAATTATTAAAGGACTGACCGTAAATCACCTACAGAACAATCACTGTCCAATTATTAAAGGACTGACCGTAAATCACCTACAGAACAATCACTGTCCAATTATTAAAGGACTGACCGTAAATCACCTACAGAACAATCACTATCCAATTCTTAAAGGACTGACCGTAAATCACCTACAGAACAATCACTGTCCAATTATTAAAGGACTGACCGTAAATCACCTACAGAACAATCACTATCCAATTATTACAGGACTGACCGTAAATCACCTACAGAACAATGACTGTCCAATTATTAAAGGACTGACCGTAAATCACCTCCAGAACAATCACTATCCAATTCTTAAAGGACTGACTGTAAATCACCTACAGAACAATCACAGTCCAATTATTAAAGGAATGACCGTAAATCACCTACAGAACAATCACTGTCCAATTATTAAAGGAATGAAAGTAAATCACCTACAGAACAATCACTGTCCAATTATTAAAGGACTGACCGTAAATCACCTACAGAACAATCACTGTCCAATTATTAAAGGACTGACCGTAAATCACCTACAGAACAATCACTATCCAATTATTAAAGGACTGACCGTAAATCACCTACAGAACAATCACTATCCAATTATTAAAGGACTGACTGTAAATCACCGACAGAACAATCACTGTCCAATTATTAAAGGACTGACCGTAAATCACCTACAGAACAATCACTATCCAATTATTAAAGGACTGACTGTAAATCACCTACAGAACAATCACTATCCAATTATTAAAGGACTGACTGTAAATCACCGACAGAACAATCACTGTCCAATTATTAAAGGACTGACCGTAAATCACCTACAGAACAATCACAATCCAATTATTAAAGGACTGACTGTAAATCACCGACAGAACAATCACTATCCAATTATTAAAGGACTGACTGTAAATCACCTACAGAACAATCACTATCCAATTATTAAAGGACTGACTGTAAATCACCGACAGAACAATCACTGTCCAATTATTAAAGGACTGACCGTAAATCACCTACAGAACAATCACAATCCAATTATTAAAGGACTGACTGTAAATCACCGACAGAACAATCACTGTCCAATTATTAAAGGTCTGACCGTAAATCACCTACAGAACAATCACTGTCCAATTATTAAAGGACTGACCGTAAATCACCTACAGAACAATCACTATCCAATTATTAAAGGACTGACTGTAAATCACCTACAGAACAATCACTATCCAATTATTAAAGGACTGACTGTAAATCACCGACAGAACAATCACTGTCCAATTATTAAAGGACTGACCGTAAATCACCTACAGAACAATCACAATCCAATTATTAAAGGACTGACTGTAAATCACCGACAGAACAATCACTGTCCAATTATTAAAGGACTGACCGTAAATCACCTACAGAACAATCACTGTCCAATTATTAAAGGACTGACTGTAAATCACCGACAGAACAATCACTGTCCAATTATTAAAGGACTGACCGTAAATCACCTTCAGAACAATCAATGTCCAATTATTAAAGGACTGACCGTAAATCACCTACAGAACAATCACTGTCCAATTATTAAAGGACTGACCGTAAATCACCTTCAGAACAATCACTGTCCAATTATTAAAGGACTGACAGTAAATCACCTACAGAACAATCACTGTCCAATTATTAAAGGAATGACTGTAAATCACCTACAGAACAATCACTATCCAATTATTAAAGGACTGACTGTAAATCACCGACAGAACAATCACTGTCCAATTATTAAAGGACTGACCGTAAATCACCTACAGAACAATCACTATCCAATTATTAAAGGACTGACCGTAAATCACCGACAGAACAATCACTATCCAATTATTAAAGGACTGACCGTAAATCACCTACAGAACAATCACTGTCCAATTATTAAAGGACTGACCATAAATCACCTACAGAACAATCACTGTCCTATTATTAAAGGACTGACCGTAAATCACCTACAGAACAATCACTGTCCAATTATTAAAGGACTGACCGTAAATCACCTACAGAACAATCACTATCCAATTATTAAAGGACTGACCGTAAATCACCGACAGAACAATCACTATCCAATTATTAAAGGACTGACCGTAAATCACCTACAGAACAATCACTGTCCAATTATTAAAGGACTGACCGTAAATCACCGACAGAACAATCACTATCCAATTATTAAAGGACTGACCGTAAATCACCTACAGAACAATCACTGTCCAATTATTAAAGGACTGACCGTAAATCACCTACAGAACAATCACTGTCCAATTATTAAAGGACTGACCGTAAATCACCTACAGAACAATCACTGTCCAATTATTAAAGGACTGACCGTAAATTACCTACAGAACAATCACTGTCCAATTATTAAAGGACTGACCGTAAATCACCTACAGAACAATCACTGTCCAATTATTAAAGGACTGACCGTAAATCACCTACAGAACAATCACTGTCCAATTATTAAAGGACTGACGGTAAATCACCTACAGAACAATCACTGTCCAATTATTAAAGGACTGACCGTAAATCACCTACAGAACAATCACTATCCAATTATTAAAGGACTGACTGTAAATCACCTACAGAACAATCACTGTCCAATTATTAAAGGACTGACTGTAAATCACCTACAGAACAATCACTGTCCAATTATTAAAGGACAGACCGTAAATCACCTACAGAACAATCACTGTCCAATTATTAAAGGACTGACTGTAAATCACCTACAGAACAATCACTGTCCAATTATTAAAGGACTGACTGTAAATCACCTACAGAACAATCACTGTCCAATTATTAAAGGACTGACCGTAAATCACCGACAGAACAATCACTGTCCAATTATTAAAGGACTGACCGTAAATCACCTACAGAACAATCACTATCCAATTATTAAAGGACTGACTGTAAATCACCTACAGAACAATCACTATCCAATTATTAAAGGACTGACTGTAAATCACCGACAGAACAATCACTGTCCAATTATTAAAGGACTGACCGTAAATCACCTACAGAACAATCACAATGCAATTATTAAAGGACTGACTGTAAATCACCGACAGAACAATCACTGTCCAATTATTAAAGGACTGACCGTAAATCACCTACAGAACAATCACTGTCCAATTATTAAAGGACTGACCGTAAATCACCGGCAGAACAATCACTGTCCAATTATTAAAGGACTGACCGTAAATCACCTACAGAACAATCACTATCCAATTATTAAAGGACTGACCGTAAATCACCTACAGAACAATCACTGTCCAATTATTAAAGGACTGACCGTAAATCACCTACAGAACAATCACTGTCCAATTATTAAAGGACTGACTGTAAATCACCTACAGAACAATCACTGTCCAATTATTAAAGGACTGACCGTAAATTACCTACAGAACAATCACTGTCCAATTATTAAAGGACTGACCGTAAATCACCTACAGAACAATCACTGTCCAATTATTAAAGGACTGACCGTAAATCACCTACAGAACAATCACTGTCCAATTATTAAAGGAATGACCGTAAATCACCTGCAGAACAATCACTGTCCAATTATTAAAGGACTGACCGTAAATCACCTACAGAACAATCACTGTCCAATTATTAAAAGACTGACCGTAAATCACCTACAGAACAATCACAGTCCAATTATTAAAGGACTGACCGTAAATCACATACAGAACAATCACTGTCCAATTATTAAAGGACTGACCGTAAATCACCTACAGAACAATCACTGTCCAATTATTAAAGGACTGACCGTAAATCACATACAGAACAATCACTGTCCAATTATTAAAGGACTGACCGTAAATCACCTAAAGAACAATCACTGTCCAATTATTAAAGAACTGACCGTAAATCACCTACAGAACAATCACTGTCCAATTATTAAAGGACTGACCGTAAATCACATACAGAACAATCACTGTCCAATTATTAAAGGACTGACCGTAAATCACATACAGAACAATCACTGTCCAATTATTAAAGGACTGACCGTAAATCACCTACAGAACAATCACTGTCCAATTATTAAAGGACTGACCGTAAATCACCTACAGAACAATCACTGTCCAATTATTAAAGGACTGACCGTAAATCACCTACAGAACAATCACTGTCCAATTATTAAAGGACTGACCGTAAATCACATACAGAACAATCACTGTCCAATTATTAAAGGACTGACCGTAAATCACATACAGAACAATCACTGTCCAATTATTAAAGGACTGACCGTAAATCACCTAAAGAACAATCACTGTCCAATTATTAAAGGACTGACCGTAAATCACATACAGAACAATCACTGTCCAATTATTAAAGGACTGACCGTAAATCACCTAAAGAACAATCACTGTCCAATTATTAAAGAACTGACCGTAAATCACCTACAGAACAATCACTGTCCAATTATTAAAGGACTGACCGTAAATCACCTACAGAACAATCACTGTCCAATTATTAAAGGACTGACCGTAAATCACCTACAGAACAATCACTGTCCAATTATTAAAGGACTGACCGTAAATTACCTACAGAACAATCACTGTCCAATTATTAAAGGACTGACCGTAAATCACCTACAGAACAATCACTGTCCAATTATTAAAGGACTGACCGTAAATCACCTACAGAACAATCACTGTCCAATTATTAAAGGAATGACCGTAAATCACCTAAAGAACAATCACTGTCCAATTATTAAAGGACTGACCGTAAATCACCTACAGAACAATCACTGTCCAATTATTAAAGGACTGACCGTAAATCACCTACAGAACAATCACTGTCCAATTATTAAAGAACTGACCGTAAATCACCTACAGAACAATCACTGTCCAATTATTAAAGGACTGACCGTAAATCACCTACAGAACAATCACTGTCCAATTATTAAAGGACTGACCGTAAATCACCTACAGAACAATCACTGTCCAATTATTAAAGGACTGACCGTAAATTACCTGCAGAACAATCACTGTCCAATTATTAAAGGACTGACCGTAAATCACATACAGAACAATCACTGTCCAATTATTAAAGGACTGACCGTAAATCACCTACAGAACAATCACTGTCCAATTATTAAAGGAATGACCGTAAATCACCTGCAGAACAATCACTGTCCAATTATTAAAGGACTGACCGTAAATCACCTACAGAACAATCACTGTCCAATTATTAAAGGACTGACCGTAAATCACATACAGAACAATCACTGTCCAATTATTAAAGGACTAACCGTAAATCACCGACAGAACAATCACTGTCCAATTATTAAAGGACTGACCATAAATCACCGACAGAACAATCACTGTCCAATTATTAAAGGACTGACCGTAAATCACCTTCAGAACAATCAATGTCCAATTATTAAAGGACTGACAGTAAATCACCGACAGAACAATCACTGTCCAATTATTAAAGGACTGACCGTAAATCACCTACAGAACAATCACTGTCCAATTATTAAAGGACTGACCGTAAATCACCTACAGAACAATCACTGTCCAATTATTAAAGGACTGACCGTAAATCACCTACAGAACAATCACAATCCAATTATTAAAGGACTGACTGTAAATCACCGACAGAACAATCACTGTCCAATTATTAAAGGACTGACCGTAAATCACCTACAGAACAATCACTGTCCAATTATTAAAGGACTGACCGTAAATCACCTACAGAACAATCACTGTCCAATTATTAAAGGACTGACCGTAAATCACCTTCAGAACAATCAATGTCCAATTATTAAAGGACTGACAGTAAATCACCTACAGAACAATCACTGTCCAATTATTAAAGGACTGACCGTAAATCACCTACAGAACAATCACTGTCCAATTATTAAAGGACTGTCCGTAAATCACCTACAGAACAATCACTGTCCTATTATTAAAGGACTGACCGTAAATCACCTACAGAACAATCACTGTCCAATTATTAAAGGACTGACCGTAAATCACCTACAGAACAATCACTGTCCAATTATTAAAGGACTGACCGTAAATCACCTACAGAACAATCACTGTCCAATTATTAAAGGACTGTCCGTAAATCACCTACAGAACAATCACTGTCCTATTATTAAAGGACTGACTGTAAATCACCTACAGAACAATCACTGTCCAATTATTAAAGGACTGACAGTAAATCACCTACAGAACAATCACGGTCCAATTATTAAAGGACTGACTGTAAATCACCTACAGAACAATCACTGTCCAATTATTAAAGGACTGACAGTAAATCACCTACAGAACAATCACTGTCCAATTATTAAAGGACTGACAGTAAATCACCTACAGAACAATCACTGTCCAATTATTAAAGGACTGACCGTAAATCACCGACAGAACAATCACTGTCCAATTATTAAAGGACTGACAGTAAATCACCTACAGAACAATCACTGTCCAATTATTAAAGGACTGACCGTAAATCACCTACAGAACAATCACTGTCCAATTATTAAAGGACTAACCGTAAATCACCGACAGAACAATCACTGTCCAATTATTAAAGGACTGACCATAAATCACCGACAGAACAATCACTGTCCAATTATTAAAGGACTGACCGTAAATCACCTACAGAACAATCACTGTCCAATTATTAAAGGACTGACCGTAAATCACCTACAGAACAATCACTGTCCAATTATTAAAGGACTGACTGTAAATCACCGACAGAACAATCACTGTCCAATTATTAAAGGACTGACCATAAATCACCGACAGAACAATCACTGTCCAATTATTAAAGGACTGACCGTAAATCACCTACAGAACAATCACAATCCAATTATTAAAGGACTGACTGTAAATCACCGACAGAACAATCACTGTCCAATTATTAAAGGACTGACCGTAAATCACCTACAGAACAATCACTGTCCAATTATTAAAGGACTGACCGTAAATCACCTTCAGAACAATCAATGTCCAATTATTAAAGGACTGACAGTAAATCACCTACAGAACAATCACTGTCCAATTATTAAAGGACTGACAGTAAATCACCTACAGAACAATCACTGTCCAATTATTAAAGGAATGACTGTAAATCACCTACAGAACAATCACTATCCAATTATTAAAGGACTGACCGTAAATCACCTGCAGAACAATCACTGTCCAATTATTAAAGGACTGACCGTAAATCACCTACAGAACAATCACTGTCCAATTATTAAAGGACTGACCGTAAATCACCTACAGAACAATCACTGTCCAATTATTAAAGGACTGACCGTAAATTACCTACAGAACAATCACTGTCCAATTATTAAAGGACTGACCGTAAATCACCTACAGAACAATCACTGTCCAATTATTAAAGGACTGACCGTAAATCACCTACAGAACAATCACTGTCCAATTATTAAAGGAATGACCGTAAATCACCTGCAGAACAATCACTGTCCAATTATTAAAGGACTGACCGTAAATCACCTACAGAACAATCACTGTCCAATTATTAAAGGACTGACCGTAAATCACATACAGAACAATCACTGTCCAATTATTAAAGGACTGACCGTAAATCACCTAAAGAACAATCACTGTCCAATTATTAAAGAACTGACCGTAAATCACCTACAGAACAATCACTGTCCAATTATTAAAGGACTGACCGTAAATCACCTACAGAACAATCACTGTCCAATTATTAAAGGACTGACCGTAAATCACCTACAGAACAATCACTGTCCAATTATTAAAGGACTAACCGTAAATCACCGACAGAACAATCACTGTCCAATTATTAAAGGACTGACCATAAATCACCTACAGAACAATAACAGTCCAATTATTAAATGACTGACTGTAAATCACCTACAGAACAATCACTGTCCAATTATTAAAGGACTGACCGTAAATCACCGACAGAACAATCACTGTCCAATTATTAAAGGACTGACCATAAATCACCTAAAGAACAATCACTGTCCAATTATTAAAGAACTGACCGTAAATCACCTACAGAACAATCACTGTCAATTATTAAAGGACTAACCGTAAATCACCTACAGAACAATCACTATCCAATTATTAAAGGACTGACAGTAAATCACCTACAGAACAATCACTATCCAATTATTAAAGGACTGACCGTAAATCACCTACAGAACAACCACTGTCCAATTATTAAAGGACTGACCATAAATCACCTAAAGAACAATCACTGTCCAATTATTAAAGAACTGACCGTAAATCACCTACAGAACAATCACTGTCAATTATTAAAGGACTAACCGTAAATCACCTACAGAACAATCACTATCCAATTATTAAAGGACTGACCGTAAATCACCTACAGAACAATCACTATCCAATTATTAAAGGACTGACCGTAAATCACCTACAGAACAACCACTGTCCAATTATTAAAGGACTGACCATAAATCACCTAAAGAACAATCACTGTCCAATTATTAAAGAACTGACCGTAAATCACCTACAGAACAATCACTGTCAATTATTAAAGGACTAACCGTAAATCACCTACAGAACAATCACTATCCAATTATTAAAGGACTGACCGTAAATCACCTACAGAACAATCACTGTCCAATTATTAAAGGACTGACCGTAAATCACCTACAGAACAATCACTGTCCAATTATTAAAGGACTGACCGTAAATCACCTACAGAACAATCACTGTCCAATTATTAAAGGACTGACCGTAAATCACCTACAGAACAATCACTGTCCAATTATTAAAGGACTGACCGTAAATCACCTACAGAACAATCACTGTCCAATTATTAAAGGACTGACCGTAAATCACCTACAGAACAATCACTGTCCAATTATTAAAGGACTGACCGTAAATCACCTACAGAACAATCACTGTCCAATTATTAAAGGACTGACCGTAAATCACCTACAGAACAATCACTGTCCAATTATTAAAGGACTGACCGTCAATCACCGACAGAACAATCACTGTCCAATTATTAAAGGACTGACCGTCAATCACCGACAGAACAATCACTGTCCAATTATTAAAGGACTGACCATAAATCACCGACAGAACAATCACTGTACAATTATTAAAGGACTGACCGTAAATCACCTACAGAACAATCACTGTCCTATTATTAAAGGACTGACTGTAAATCACCTACAGAACAATCACTGTCCAATTATTAAAGGACTGACTGTAAATCACCTACAGAACAATCACTGTCCAATTATTAAAGGACTGACCGTAAATCACCGACAGAACAATCACTGTCCAATTATTAAAGGACTGACTGTAAATCACCTACAGAACAATCACTATCCAATTATTAAAGGACTGACCGTAAATCACCTGCAGAACAATCACTGTCCAATTATTAAAGGACTGACCGTAAATCACCTACAGAACAATCACTGTCCAATTATTAAAGGACTGACCGTAAATCACCGACAGAACAATCACTATCCAATTATTAAAGGACTGACCGTAAATCACCTACAGAACAATCACTGTCCAATTATTAAAGGACTGACCGTAAATCACCTACAGAACAATCACTGTCCAATTATTAAAGGACTGACCGTAAATCACCTACAGAACAATCACTGTCCAATTATTAAAGGACTGACCGTAAATCACCTACAGAACAATCACTATCCAATTATTAAAGGACTAACCGTAAATCACCTACAGAACAATCACTGTCCAATTATTAAAGGACTGACCGTAAATCACCTACAGAACAATCACTATCCAATTATTAAAGGACTGACCGTAAATCACCTACAGAACAATCACTATCCAATTATTAAAGGACTGACCGTAAATCACCTACAGAACAATCACTGTCCAATTATTAAAGGACTAACCGTAAATCACCTACAGAACAATCACTGTCCAATTATTAAAGGACTAACCGTAAATCACCTACAGAACAATCACTGTCCAATTATTAAAGGACTAACCGTAAATCACCTACAGAACAATCACTGTCCAATTATTAAAGGACTGACCGTAAATCACCTACAGAACAATCACTGTCCAATTATTAAAGGACTGACCGTAAATCACCTACAGAACAATCACTATCCAATTATTAAAGGACTAACCGTAAATCACCGACAGAACAATCACTGTCCAATTATTAAAGGACTGACCGTAAATCACCTACAGAACAATCACTGTCCAATTATTAAAGGACTGACCGTAAATCACCTACAGAACAATCACTGTCCAATTATTAAAGGACTGACCGTAAATCACCTACAGAACAATCACTGTCCAATTATTAAAGGACTGACTGTAAATCACCTACAGAACAATAACAGTCCAATTATTAAATGACTGACTGTAAATCACCTACAGAACAATAACTGTCCAATTATTAAAGGACTGACCGTAAATCACCTAAAGAACAATCACTATCCAATTATTAAAGGACTAACCGTAAATCACCGACAGAACAATCACTGTCCAATTATTAAAGGACTGACCGTAAATCACCTACAGAACAATCACTGTCCAATTATTAAAGGACTGACCGTAAATCACCTACAGAACAATCACTGTCCAATTATTAAAGGACTGACCGTAAATCACCTACAGAACAATCACTGTCCAATTATTAAAGGACTGACTGTAAATCACCTACAGAACAATAACAGTCCAATTATTAAATGACTGACTGTAAATCACCTACAGAACAATAACTGTCCAATTATTAAAGGACTGACCATAAATCACCGACAGAACAATCACTGTCCAATTATTAAAGGACTGACTGTAAATCACCTACAGAACAATAACAGTCCAATTATTAAATGACTGACTGTAAATCACCTACAGAACAATAACTGTCCAATTATTAAAGGACTGACCGTAAATCACCTAAAGAACAATCACTGTCCAATTATTAAAGAACTGACCGTAAATCACCTACAGAACAATCACTATCCAATTATTAAAGGACTGACCGTAAATCACCTACAGAACAATCACTGTCCAATTATTAAAGGACTAACCGTAAATCACCGACAGAACAATCACTGTCCAATTATTAAAGGACTGACCATAAATCACCGACAGAACAATCACTGTCCAATTATTAAAGGACTGACTGTAAATCACCTACAGAACAATCACTGTCCAGTTATTAAAGGACTGACCGTAAATCACCTACAGAACAATCACTGTCAATTATTAAAGGACTGACCGTAAATCACCTACTGAACAATCACTGTTCAATTATTAAAGGACTGACCGTAAATCACCTACAGAACAATCACTGTCCAATTATTAAAGGACTGACCGTAAATCACCTACAGAACAATCACTGTCAATTATTAAAGGACAGACCGTAAATCACCTACAGAACAATCACTGTCAATTATTAAAGGACTGACCGTAAATCACCTACAGAACAATCACTGTCCAATTATTAAAGGACTGACCGTAAATCACCTACAGAACAATCACTGTCCAATTATTAAAGGACTGACCGTAAATCACCTACTGAACAATCACTGTCCAATTATTAAAGGACTGACCGTCAATCACCGACAGAACAATCACAGTCCAATTATTAAAGGACTGACCGTAAATCACCTACAGAACAATCACTGTCCAATTATTAAAGGACTGACCGTAAATCACCTACAGAACAATCACTGTCCAATTATTAAAGGACTGACCGTCAATCACCGACAGAACAATCACTGTCCAATTATTAAAGGACTGACCGTCAATCACCGACAGAACAATCACTGTCCAATTATTAAAGGACTGACCGTCAATCACCGACAGAACAATCACTGTACAATTATTAAAGGACTGACCGTAAATCACCTACAGAACAATCACTGTCCAATTATTAAAGGACTGACTGTAAATCACCTACAGAACAATCACTGTCCAATTATTAAAGGACTGACCGTAAATCACCGACAGAACAATCACTGTCCAATTATTAAAGGACTGACTGTAAATCAACTACAGAACAATCACTATCCAATTATTAAAGGACTGACCGTAAATCACCTTCAGAACAATCACTGTCCAATTATTAAAGGACTGACCGTAAATCACCTACAGAACAATCACTGTCCAATTATTAAAGGACTGACCGTAAATCACCTACAGAACAATCACTGTCCAATTATTAAAGGACTGACCGTAAATCACCTACAGAACAATCACTGTCCAATTATTAAAGGACTGACCGTAAATCACCTACAGAACAATCACTATCCAATTATTAAAGGACTGACCGTGAATCACCTACAGAACAATCACTGTCCAATTATTAAAGGACTGACCGTAAATAACCTACAGAACAATCACTATCCAATTATTAAAGGACTGACTGTAAATCACCTACAGAACAATCACTGTCCAATTATTAAAGGACTGACCGTAAATCACCTACAGAACAATCACTGTCCAATTATTAAAGGACTGACCGTAAATCACCTACAGAACAATCACTATCCAATTATTAAAGGACTGACTGTAAATCACCTACAGAACAATCACTGTCCAATTATTAAAGGACTGACTGTAAATCACCTACAGAACAATCACTGTCCAATTATTAAAGGACTGACCGTAAATCACCTACAGAACAATCACTGTCCAATTATTAAAGGACTGACCGTAAATAACCTACAGAACAATCACTATCCAATTATTAAAGGACTGACTGTAAATCACCTACAGAACAATCACTGTCCAATTATTAAAGGACTGACCGTAAATCACCTACAGAACAATCACTGTCCAATTATTAAAGGACTGACCGTAAATAACCTACAGAACAATCACTATCCAATTATTAAAGGACTGACTGTAAATCACCTACAGAACAATCACTGTCCAATTATTAAAGGACTGACCGTAAATCACCTACAGAACAATCACTGTCCAATTATTAAAGGACTGACCGTAAATCACCTACAGAACAATCGCTGTCCAATTATTAAAGGACTGACCGTAAATCACCTACAGAACAATCACTGTCCAATTATTAAAGGACTGACCGTCAATCACCGACAGAACAATCACTGTCCAATTATTAAAGGACTGACTGTCAATCACCTACAGAACAATCACTGTCCAATTATTAAAGGACTGACCGTAAATCACCTACAGAACAATCACTGTCCTATTATTAAAGGACTGACCGTCAATCACCGACAGAACAATCACAGTCCAATTATTAAAGGACTGACCGTAAATCACCTACAGAACAATCACTGTCCAATTATTAAAGGACTGACTGTAAATCACCTACAGAACAATCACTGTCCAATTATTAAAGGACTGACCGTCAATCACCGACAGAACAATCACAGTCCAATTATTAAAGGACTGACCGTAAATCACCTACAGAACAATCACTGTCCAATTATTAAAGGACTGACCGTCAATCACCGACAGAACAATCACTGTCCAATTATTAAAGGAAAGACCGTCAATCACCTACAGAACAATCACTGTCCAATTATTAAAGATCTGACCGTAAATCACCTACAGAACAATCACTGTCCAATTATTAAAGGACTGACCGTCAATCACCGACAGAACAATCACAGTCCAATTATTAAAGGACTGACCGTCAATCACCTACAGAACAATCACTGTCCAATTATTAAAGGACTGACTGTAAATCACCTACAGAACAATCACTATCCAATTATTAAAGGACTGACCGTAAATCACCGACAGAACAATCACTGTCCAATTATTAAAGGACTGACCGTCAATCACCGACAGAACAATCACTGTCCAATTATTAAAGGACTGACCGTCAATCACCGACAGAACAATCACTGTCCAATTATTAAAGGACTGACCGTAAATCACCGACAGAACAATCACTATCCAATTATTAAAGGACTGACTGGAAATCACCTACAGAACAATCACTGTCAATTATTAAAGAATTGACCGTAAATCACCGACAGAACAATCACTATCCAATTATTAAAGGACTGACTGGAAATCACCTACAGAACAATCACTGTCAATTATTAAAGGACTGACCGTAAATCACCTGCAGAACAATCACTGTCCAATTATTAAAGGACTGACCGTCAATCACCGACAGAACAATCACAGTCCAATTATTAAAGGACTGACCGTAAATCACCTACAGAACAATCACTGTCCAATTATTAAAGGACTGATCGTAAATCACCTACAGAACAATCACTGTCCAATTATTAAAGGACAGACCGTAAATCACCTACAGAACAATCACTATACAATTATTAAAGGACTGACCGTAAATCACCTACAGAACAATCACTGTCCAATTATTAAAGGACTGACCGTAAATCACCTACAGAACAATCACTGTCCAATTATTAAAGGACAGACCGTAAATCACGTACAGAACAATCACTATACAATTATTAAAGGACTGACCGTAAATCACCTACAGAACAATCACTATCCAATTATTAAAGGACTGAACGTAAATCACCTACAGAACAATCACTGTCCAATTATTAAAGGACTGACCGTAAATCACCTACAGAACAATCACTGTCCAATTATTAAAGGACTGACCGTAAATCACCTACAGAACAATCACTGTCCAATTATTAAAGGACTGACTGTAAATCACCTACAGAACAATCACTGTCCAATTATTAAAGGACTGACCGTAAATCACCTACAGAACAATCACTGTCCAATTATTAAAGGACTGACTGTAAATCACCTACAGAACAATCACTGTCCAATTATTAAAGGACTGACCGTAAATCACCTACAGAACAATCACTGTCCAATTATTAAAGGACTGACTGTAAATCACCTACAGAACAATCACTGTCCAATTATTAAAGGACTGACCGTAAATCACCTACAGAACAATCACTGTCCAATTATTAAAGGACTGACCGTAAATCACCTACAGAACAATCACTGTCCAATTATTAAAGGACTGACTGTAAATCACCTACAGAACAATCACTGTCCAATTATTAAAGGACTGACTGTAAATCACCTACAGAACAATCACTGTCCAATTATTAAAGGACTGACCGTAAATCACCTACAGAACAATCACTGTCCAATTATTAAAGGACTGACCGTAAATCACCTACAGAACAATCACTGTCCAATTATTAAAGGACTGACTGTAAATCACCTACAGAACAATCACTGTCCAATTATTAAAGGACTGACCGTAAATCACCTACAGAACAATCACTGTCCAATTATTAAAGGACTGACCGTAAATCACCTACAGAACAATCACTGTCCAATTATTAAAGGACTGACTGTAAATCACCTACAGAACAATCACTGTCCAATTATTAAAGGACTGACTGTAAATCACCTACAGAACAATCACTGTCCAATTATTAAAGGACTGACCGTAAATCACCTACAGAACAATCACTGTCCAATTATTAAAGGACTGACCGTAAATCACCTACAGAACAATCACTGTCCAATTATTAAAGGACTGACCGTAAATCACCTACAGAACAATCACTGTCCAATTATTAAAGGACTGACTGTAAATCACCTACAGAACAATCACTGTCCAATTATTAAAGGACTGACTGTAAATCACCTACAGAACAATCACTGTCCAATTATTAAAGGACTGACCGTAAATCACCTACAGAACAATCACTGTCCAATTATTAAAGGACTGACTGTAAATCACCTACAGAACAATCACTGTCCAATTATTAAAGGACTGACCGTAAATCACCTACAGAACAATCACTGTCCAATTATTAAAGGACTGACCGTAAATCACCTACAGAACAATCACTGTCCAATTATTAAAGGACTGACTGTAAATCACCTACAGAACAATCACTGTCCAATTATTAAAGGACTGACTGTAAATCACCTACAGAACAATCACTGTCCAATTATTAAAGGACTGACTGTAAATCACCTACAGAACAATCACTGTCCAATTATTAAAGGACTGACCGTAAATCACCTACAGAACAATCACTGTCCAATTATTAAAGGACTGACCGTAAATCACCTACAGAACAATCACAGTCCAATTATTAAAGGACTGACCGTAAATCACCTACAGAACAATCACTGTCCAATTATTAAAGGACTGACCGTAAATCACCTACAGAACAATCACTGTCCAATTATTAAAGGACTGACCGTAAATCACCTACAGAACAATCACAGTCCAATTATTAAAGGACTGACCGTAAATCACCTACAGAACAATCACTGTCCAATTATTAAAGGACTGACCGTAAATCACCTACAGAACAATCACTGTCCAATTATTAAAGGAATGAAAGTAAATCACCTACAGAACAATCACTATCCAATTATTAAAGGAGTGAGCGTAAATCACCTACAGAACAATCACTATCCAATTATTAAAGGACTGACCGTAAATCACCTACAGAACAATCACAGTCCAATTATTAAAGGACTGACCGGAAATCACCTACAGAACAATCACTGTCCAATTATTAAAGGACTGACCGTAAATCACCTACAGAGCAATCACTGTCCAATTATTAAAGGACTGACCGCAAATCACCTACAGAACAATCACTGTCCAATTATTAAAGGACTGACCATAAATCACCTACAGAACAATCACAGTCCAATTATTAAAGGAATGACCGTAAATCACCTACAGAACAATCACTGTCCAATTATTAGAGGAATGAAAGTAAATCACCTACAGAACAATCACTGTCCAATTATTAAAGGACTGACCGTAAATCACCTACAGAACAATCACTGTCCAATTATTAAAGGACTGACCATAAATCACCTACAGAACAATCACAGTCCAATTATTAAAGGAATGACCGTAAATCACCTACAGAACAATCACTGTCCAATTATTAGAGGAATGAAAGTAAATCACCTACAGAACAATCACTGTCCAATTATTAAAGGACTGACCGTAAATCACCTACAGAACAATCACTGTCCAATTATTAAAGGACTGACTGTAAATCACCTACAGAACAATCACTATCCAATTATTAAAGGACTGACTGTAAATCACCGACAGAACAATCACTGTCCAATTATTAAAGGACTGACCGTAAATCACCTACAGAGCAATCACTATCCAATTATTAAAGGACTGACTGTAAATCACCTACAGAACAATCACTATCCAATTATTAAAGGACTGACTGTAAATCACCGACAGAACAATCACTGTCCAATTATTAAAGGACTGACCGTAAATCACCTACAGAACAATCACTGTCCAATTATTAAAGGAATGAAAGTAAATCACCTACAGAACAATCACTGTCCAATTATTAAAGGACTGACCGTAAATCACCTACAGAACAATCACTATCCAATTATTAAAGGACTGACTGTAAATCACCGACAGAACAATCACTGTCCAATTATTAAAGGACTGACCGTAAATCACCTACAGAACAATCACTATCCAATTATTAAAGGACTGACTGTAAATCACCTACAGAACAATCACTATCCCATTATTAAAGGACTGACTGTAAATCACCGACAGAACAATCACTGTCCAATTATTAAAGGACTGACCGTAAATCACCTACAGAACAATCACAATCCAATTATTAAAGGACTGACTGTAAATCACCGACAGAACAATCACTGTCCAATTATTAAAGGACTGACCGTAAATCACCTTCAGAACAATCAATGTCCAATTATTAAAGGACTGACCGTAAATCACCTACAGAACAATCACTGTCCAATTATTAAAGGACTGACTGTAAATCACCGACAGAACAATCACTGTCCAATTATTAAAGGACTGACAGTAAATCACCTACAGAACAATCACTGTCCAATTATTAAAGGACTGACAGTAAATCACCTACAGAACAATCACTGTCCAATTATTAAAGGACTGACAGTAAATCACCTACAGAACAATCACTGTCCAATTATTAAAGGAATGACTGTAAATCACCTACAGAACAATCACTATCCAATTATTAAAGGACTGACTGTAAATCACCGACAGAACAATCACTGTCCAATTATTAAAGGACTGACCGTAAATCACCTACAGAACAATCACTGTCCAATTATTAAAGGACTGACCGTAAATCACCTACAGAACAATCACTATCCAATTATTAAAGGACTGACTGTAAATCACCGACAGAACAATCACTGTCCAATTATTAAAGGACTGACCGTAAATCACCTACAGAACAATCACTATCCAATTATTAAAGGACTGACCGTAAATCACCTGCAGAACAATCACTGTCCAATTATTAAAGGACTGACCGTAAATCACCTACAGAACAATCACTGTCCAATTATTAAAGGACTGACCGTAAATCACCGACAGAACAATCACTATCCAATTATTAAAGGACTGACCGTAAATCACCTGCAGAACAATCACTGTCCAATTATTAAAGGACTGACCGTAAATCACCTACAGAACAATCACTGTCCAATTATTAAAGGACTGACCGTAAATCACCTACAGAACAATCACTGTCCAATTATTAAAGGACTGACCGTAAATCACCTACAGAACAATCACTGTCCAATTATTAAAGGACTGACCGTAAATCACCTACAGAACAATCACTGTCCAATTATTAAAGGAATGACCGTAAATCACCTGCAGAACAATCACTGTCCAATTATTAAAGGACTGACCGTAAATCACCTACAGAACAATCACTGTCCAATTATTAAAGGACTGACCGTAAATCACCTACAGAACAATCACTGTCCAATTATTAAAGGACTGACCGTAAATCACCGACAGAACAATCACTGTCCAATTATTAAAGGACTGACCGTAAATCACCTACAGAACAATCACTGTCCAATTATTAAAGAACTGACCGTAAATCACCTACAGAACAATCACTGTCCAATTATTAAAGGACTGACCGTAAATCACCTACAGAACAATCACTGTCCAATTATTAAAGGACTGACCGTAAATCACCTACAGAACAATCACTGTCCAATTATTAAAGGACTAACCGTAAATCACCGACAGAACAATCACTGTCCAATTATTAAAGGACTGACCATAAATCACCGACAGAACAATCACTGTCCAATTATTAAAGGACTGACTGTAAATCACCTACAGAACAATAACAGTCCAATTATTAAATGACTGACTGTAAATCACCTACAGAACAATAACTGTCCAATTATTAAAGGACTGACCGTAAATCACCTGAAGAACAATCACTGTCCAATTATTAAAGGACTGACCGTAAATCACCTACAGAACAATCACTGTCCAATTATTAAAGGAATGACCGTAAATCACCTACAGAACAATCACTGTCCAATTATTAAAGGACTGACCGTAAATCACCTACAGAACAATCACTATCCAATTATTAAAGGACTGACCATAAATCACCTACAGAACAATCACTATCCAATTATTAAAGGACTGACAGTAAATCACCTACAGAACAATCACTGTCCAATTATTAAAGGAATGAACGTAAATCACCTACAGAACAATCACTGTCAATTATTAAAGGACTGACAGTAAATCACCTACAGAACAATCACTGTCCAATTATTAAAGGACTGACCGTAAATCACCTACAGAACAATAACTGTCCAATTATTAAAGGACTGACCGTAAATCACCTGAAGAACAATCACTGTCCAATTATTAAAGGACTGACCGTAAATCACCTACAGAACAATCACTGTCCAATTATTAAAGGAATGACCGTAAATCACCTACAGAACAATCACTGTCCAATTATTAAAGGACTGACCGTAAATCACCTACAGAACAATAACTGTCCAATTATTAAAGGACTGACCGTAAATCACCTGAAGAACAATCACTGTCCAATTATTAAAGGACTGACCGTAAATCACCTACAGAACAATCACTGTCCAATTATTAAAGGAATGACCGTAAATCACCTACAGAACAATCACTGTCCAATTATTAAAGGACTGACCGTAAATCACCTACAGAACAATCACTATCCAATTATTAAAGGACTGACCGTAAATCACCTACAGAACAATCACTATCCAATTATTAAAGGACTGACCGTAAATCACCTACAGAACAATCACTATCCAATTATTAAAGGACAGACCGTAAATCACCTACAGAACAATCACTGTCCAATTATTAAAGGACAGACCGTAAATCACCTACAGAACAATCACTGTCCAATTATTAAAGGACAGACCGTAAATCACCTACAGAACAATCACTGTCCAATTATTAAAGGACAGACCGTAAATCACCTACAGAACAATCACTGTCCAATTATTAAAGGACTGACCGTAAATCACCTACAGAACAATCACTGTCCAATTATTAAAGGACTGACCATAAATCACCGACAGAACAATCACTGTCCAATTATTAAAGGACTGACTGTAAATCACCTACAGAACAATAACAGTCCAATTATTAAATGACTGACTGTAAATCACCGACAGAACAATCACTGTCCAATTATTAAAGGACTGACCGTAAATCACCTACAGAACAATCACTGTCCAATTATTAAAGGACAGACCGTAAATCACCTACAGAACAATCACTGTCCAATTATTAAAGGACAGACCGTAAATCACCTACAGAACAATCACTGTCCAATTATTAAAGGACAGACCGTAAATCACCTACAGAACAATCACTATCCAATTATTAAAGGACTGACCGTAAATCACCTACAGAACAATCACTATCCAATTATTAAAGGACAGACCGTAAATCACCTACAGAACAATCACTGTCCAATTATTAAAGGACAGACCGTAAATCACCTACAGAACAATCACTGTCCAATTATTAAAGGACTGACCGTAAATCACCTACAGAACAATCACTATCCAATTATTAAAGGACTGACTGTCAATCACCTCCAGAACAATCACTGTCCAATTATTAAAGGATTGACCGTAAATCACCTACAGAACAATCACTGTCCAATTATTAAAGGACTGACCGTAAATCACCTACAGAACAATCACTATCCAATTATTAAAGGACTGACCGTAAATCACCTACAGAACAATCACTGTCCAATTATTAAAGGACTGACCGTAAATCACCTACAGAACAATCACTATCCGATTATTAAAGGAATGAACGTAAATCACCTACAGAACAATCACTATCCAATTATTAAAGGACTGAACGTAAATCACCTACAGAACAATCACTGTCCAATTATTAAAGGACTGACCGTAAATCACCTACAGAACAATCACTGTACAATTATGAAAGGACTGACCGTAAATCACCTACAGAACAATCACTGTCCAATTATTAAAGGACAGACCGTAAATCATCTACAGAACAATCACTGTCCAATTATTAAAGGACTGACTGTAAATCACCGACAGAACAATCACTGTCCAATTATTAAAGGACTGACCGTAAATCACCGACAGAACAATCACTGTCCAATTATTAAAGGACTGACCGTAAATCACCTACAGAACAATCACTGTCCAATTATTAAAGGACTGACTGTAAATCACCTACAGAACAATCACTATCCAATTATTAAAGGACTGACCGTAAATCACCTGCAGAACAATCACTGTCCAATTATTCAAGGACTGACCGTAAATCACCTACAGAACAATCACTGTCCAATTATTAAAGGACTGACCGTAAATCACCTACAGAACAATCACTGTCCAATTATTAAAGGACTGACCGTAAATCACCTACAGAACAATCACTGTCCAATTATTAAAGGACTGACCGTAAATCACCTACAGAACAATCACTATCCAATTATTAAAGGACTGACCGTAAATCACGTACAGAACAATCACTGTCCAATTATTAAAGGACTGACCGTAAATCACCTACAGAACAATCACTGTCCAATTATTAAAGGACTGACCGTAAATCACCTACAGAACAATCACTGTCCAATTATTAAAGGACTGACCGTAAATCACCTACAGAACAATCACTATCCAATTATTAAAGGACTGACTGTAAATCACCTGCAGAACAATCACTGTCCAATTATTCAAGGACTGACCGTAAATCACCTACAGAACAATCACTGTCCAATTATTAAAGGACTGACCGTAAATCACCTACAGAACAATCACTGTCCAATTATTAAAGGAAAGACCGTAAATCACCTACAGAACAATCACTATCCAATTATTAAAGGACTGACCGTAAATCACCTGCAGAACAATCACTGTTCAATTATTAAAGGACTGACCGTAAATCACCTACAGAACAATCACTGTCCAATTATTAAAGGACTGACCGTAAATCACCTACAGAACAATCACTGTCCAATTATTAAAGGACTGACCGTAAATCACCTAAAGAACAATCACTGTCCAATTATTAAAGAACTGACCGTAAATCACCTACAGAACAATCACTGTCCAATTATTAAAGGACTGACCGTAAATCACCTGCAGAACAATCACTGTTCAATTATTAAAGGACTGACCGTAAATCACCTGCAGAACAATCACTGTTCAATTATTAAAGGACTGACCGTAAATCACCTGCAGAACAATCACTGTCCAATTATTAAAGGACTGACCGTAAATCACCTACAGAACAATCACTGTCCAATTATTAAAGGACTGACCATAAATCACCTACAGAACAATCACTGTTCAATTATTAAAGGACTGACCGTAAATCACCTACAGAACAATCACTGTCCAATTATTAAAGGACTGACCGTAAATCACCTACAGAACAATCACTGTCCAATTATTAAAGGACTGACCGTAAATCACCTAAAGAACAATCACTGTCCAATTATTAAAGAACTGACCGTAAATCACCTACAGAACAATCACTGTCCAATTATTAAAGGACTGACCGTAAATCACCTACAGAACAATAACTATCCAATTATTAAAGGACTGACCGTAAATCACCTACAGAACAATCACTGTCCAATTATTAAAGGACGAACCGTAAATTACCGACAGAACAATCACTGTCCAATTATTAAAGGACTGACCATAAATCACCGACAGAACAATCACTGTCCAATTATTAAAGGACTGACTGTAAATCACCTACAGAACAATCACTGTCCAATTATTAAATGACTGACTGTAAATCACCTACAGAACAATAACAGTCCAATTATTAAATGACTGACTGTAAATCACCTACAGAACAATCACTGTCCAATTATTAAAGGACTGACCGTAAATCACCTACAGAACAATCACTATCCAATTATTAAAGGATTGACCGTAAATCACCTACAGAACAATCACTATCCAATTATTAAAGGATTGACCGTAAATCACCTACAGAACAATCACTGTCCTATTATTAAAGGACTGACCGTAAATCACCTACAGAACAATCACTATCCAATTATTAAAGGATTGACCGTAAATCACCTACAGAACAATCACTGTCCTATTATTAAAGGACTGACCGTAAATCACCTACAGAACAATCACTATCCAATTATTAAAGGATTGACCGTAAATCACCTACAGAACAATCACTGTCCTATTATTAAAGGACTGACCGTAAATCACCTACAGAACAATCACTGTCCAATTATTAAAGGACTGACCGTAAATCACCGACAGAACAATCACTGTCCAATTATTAAAGGACTGACCGTAAATCACCTACAGAACAATCACTGTCCAATTATTAAAGGACTGACCGTAAATCACCTACAGAACAATCACTGTCCAATTATAAAAGGACAGACCGTAAATCACCTACAGAACAATCACTGTCCAATTATTAAAGGACTGACCGTAAATCACCTACAGAACAATAACTGTCCAATTATTAAAGGACTGACCGTAAATCACCTACAGAACAATCACTGTCCAATTATTAAAGGACAGACCGTAAATCACCTACAGAACAATCACTGTCCAATTATTAAAGGACTGACCGTAAATCACCTACAGAACAATCACTGTCCAATTATTAAAGGACTGACCATAAATCACCTACAGAACAATCACTGTCCAATTATTAAAGGACTGACCGTAAATCACCTACAGAACAATCACTGTCCAATTATTAAAGGACTGACCGTAAATCACCTACAGAACAATCACTGTCCAATTATTAAAGGACTAACCGTAAATCACCTACAGAACAATCACTGTCCAATTATTAAAGGACAGACCGTAAATCACCTACAGAACAATCACTGTCCAATTATTAAAGGACTGACCGTAAATCACCTACAGAACAATCACTGTCCAATTATTAAAGGACTGACCGTAAATCACCTACAGAACAATCACTATCCAATTATTAAAGGAGTGACCGTAAATCACCTACAGAACAATCACTGTCCTATTATTAAAGGACTGACCGTAAATCACCTACAGAACAATCACTGTCCAATTATTAAAGGACTGACCGTAAATCACCTACAGAACAATCACGGTCCAATTATTAAAGGACTGACCGTAAATCACCTACAGAACAATCACTGTCCAATTATTAAAGGACAGACCGTAAATCACCTACAGAACAATCACTGTCCAATTATTAAAGGACTGACCGTAAATCACCTACAGAACAATCACTGTCCAATTATTAAAGGACTGACCATAAATCACCTACAGAACAATCACTGTCCAATTATTAAAGGACTGACCGTAAATCACCTACAGAACAATCACTGTCCAATTATTAAAGGACTGACCGTAAATCACCTACAGAACAATCACTGTCCAATTATTAAAGGACTAACCGTAAATCACCTACAGAACAATCACTGTCCAATTATTAAAGGACAGACCGTAAATCACCTACAGAACAATCACTGTCCAATTATTAAAGGACTGACCGTAAATCACCTACAGAACAATCACTGTCCAATTATTAAAGGACTGACCGTAAATCACCTACAGAACAATCACTATCCAATTATTAAAGGAGTGACCGTAAATCACCTACAGAACAATCACTGTCCTATTATTAAAGGACTGACCGTAAATCACCTACAGAACAATCACTGTCCAATTATTAAAGGACTGACCGTAAATCACCTACAGAACAATCACTGTCAAATTATTAAAGGACTGACCGTAAATCACCTACAGAACAATCACTGTCCAATTATTAAAGGAGTGACCGTAAATCACCTACAGAACAATAACTGTCCAATTATTAAAGGACTGACTGTCAATCACCTGCAGAACAATCACTGACCAATTATTAAAGGACTGACTGTAAATCACCTACAGAACAATCACTGTCCAATTATTAAAGGACTGACCATAAATCACCTACAGAACAATCACTGTCCAATTATTAAAGGACTGACCGTAAATCACCTACAGAACAATCACTGTCCAATTATTAAAGGAATGAACGTAAATCACCTACAGAACAATCACTGTCCAACTATTAAAGGACTGACCGTAAATCACCTACAGAACAATCACTGTCCAACTATTAAAGGACTGACCGTAAATCACCTACAGAACAATCACTATCCGATTATTAAAGGAATGAACGTAAATCACCTACAGAACAATCACTGTCCAACTATTAAAGGACTGACCGTAAATCACCTACAGAACAATCACTATCCGATTATTAAAGGAATGAACGTAAATCACCTACAGAACAATCACTGTCCAACTATTAAAGGAATGAACGTAAATCACCTACAGAACAATCACTGTCCAACTATTAAAGGACTGACCGTAAATCACCTACAGAACAATCACTATCCGATTATTAAAGGAATGAACGTAAATCACCTGCAGAACAATCACTATCCGATTATTAAAGGAATGAACGTAAATCACCTACAGAACAATCACTGTCCAACTATTAAAGGACTGACCGTAAATCACCTACAGAACAATCACTATCCGATTATTAAAGGAATGAACGTAAATCACCTACAGAACAATCACTGTCCAATTATTAAAGGAATGAACGTAAATCACCTACAGAACAATCACTGTCCAATTATTAAAGGACTGACCGTAAATCACCTACAGAACAATCACTGTCCAACTATTAAAGGACTGACCGTAAATCACCGACAGAACAATCACTGTCCAATTATTAAAGGAATGACCGTAAATCACCTACAGAACAATCACTGTCCAATTATTAAAGGACTGACCGTAAATCACCTACAGAACAATCACTATCCAATTATTAAAGGACTGACCGTAAATCACCTACAGAACAATCACTATCCGATTATTAAAGGAATGAACGTAAATCACCTACAGAACAATCACTGTCCAACTATTAAAGGACTGACCGTAAATCACCTACAGAACAATCACTATCCAATTATTAAAGGACTGACCGTAAATCACCTACAGAACAATCACTATCCGATTATTAAAGGACTGACCGTAAATCACCTACAGAACAATCACTGTCCAATTATTAAAGGACTGACCGTAAATCACCTACAGAACAATCACTGTCCAATTATTAAAGGACTGACCGTAAATCACCTACAGAACAATCACTGTTCAATTATTAAAGGACTGACCGTAAATCACCTACAGAACAATCACTGTCCAATTATTAAAGGACTGACCGTAAATCACCTACAGAACAATCACTATCCAATTATTAAAGGACTGACCGTAAATCACCTACAGAACAATCACTATCCGATTATTAAAGGAATGAACGTAAATCACCTACAGAACAATCACTATCCGATTATTAAAGGAATGAACGTAAATCACCTACAGAACAATCACTGTCCAACTATTAAAGGACTGACCGTAAATCACCTACAGAACAATCACTGTCCAATTATTAAAGGACTGACCGTAAATCACCTACAGAACAATCACTGTCCAATTATTAAAGGACTGACCGTAAATCACCTACAGAACAATCACTGTCCAATTATTAAAGGACTGACCGTAAATCACCTACAGAACAATCACTGTCCAATTATTAAAGGACTGACCGTAAATCACCTACAGAACAATCACTATCCGATTATTAAAGGAATGAACGTAAATCACCTACAGAACAATCACTATCCAATTATTAAAGGACTGACCGTAAATCACCTACAGAACAATCACTATCCGATTATTAAAGGAATGAACGTAAATCACCTACAGAACAATCACAGTCCAATTATTAAAGGACTGACCATAAATCACCTACAGAACAATCACTGTCCAATTATTAAAGGACTGACCGTAAATCACCTACAGAACAATCACTGTCCAATTATTAAAGGACTGACCGTAAATCACCTACAGAACAATCACTGTCCAATTATTAAAGGACTGACCGTAAATCACCTACAGAACAATCACTGTCCAATTATTAAAGGACTGACCGTAAATCACCTACAGAACAATCACTGTCCAATTATTAAAGGACTGACCGTAAATCACCGACAGAACAATCACTATCCGATTATTAAAGGACTGACCGTAAATCACCTACAGAACAATCACTGTCCAATTATTAAAGGACTGACCGTAAATCACCTACAGAACAATCACTATCCGATTATTAAAGGAATGAACGTAAATCACCTACAGAACAATCACTGTCCAACTATTAAAGGACTGACCGTAAATCACCTACAGAACAATCACTGTCCAGTTATTAAAGGACTGACTGTAAATCACCTACAGAACAATCACTGTCCAATTATTAAAGGACTGACCGTAAATCACCTACAGAACAATCACTGTCCAATTATTAAAGGACTGACTGTAAATCACCTACAGAACAATCACTGTCCAATTATTACAGGACTGACAGTAAATCACCAACAGAACAATCACTATCCAATTATTAAAGGACTGACTGTAAATCACCTACAGAACAATCACTGTCCAATTATTAAAGGACTGACCGTAAATCACCAACAGAACAATCACTATCCAACTATTAAAGGACTGACCGTAAATCACCTACAGAACAATCACTATCCAATTATTAAAGGAATGAACGTAAATCACCTACAGAACAATCACTGACCAATAATTAAAGGACTGAACGTAAATCACCTACAGAACAATCACTGTCCAATTATTAAAGGACTGACCGTAAATCACCTACAGAACAATCACTGTACAATTATAAAAGGACTGACCGTAAATCACCTACAGAACAATCACTGTCCAATTATTAAAGGACAGACCGTAAATCATCTACAGAACAATCACTGTCCAATTATTAAAGGACTGACTGTAAATCACCTACAGAACAATCACTATCCAATTATTAAAGGAATGAACGTAAATCACCTACAGAACAATCACTGTCAATTATTAAAGGACTGACCGTAAATCACCTACAGAACAATCACTGTCCAATTATTAAAGGAATGAACGTAAATCACCTACAGAACAATCACTGTCAATTATTAAAGGACTGACCGTAAATCACCTACAGAACAATCACTATCCAATTATTAAAGGACTGACCGTAAATCACCTACAGAACAATCACTATCCAATTATTAAAGGACTGACTGTAAATCACCTACAGAACAATCACTGTCCAATTATTAAAGGACTGACCGTAAATCACCTACAGAACAATCACTATCCAATTATTAAAGGACTGAACGTAAATCACCTACAGAACAATCACTATCCAATTATTAAAGGACTGAACGTAAATCACCCGCAGAACAATCACTGTCCAATTCTTAAAGGACTGAACGTAAATCACCTACAGAACAATCACTGTCCAATTATTAAAGGACTGACCGTAAATCACCTACAGAACAATCACTATCCAATTATTAAAGGACTGACTGTAAATCACCTACAGAACAATCACTATCCAATTATTAAAGGACTGACTGTAAATCACCTACAGAACAATCACTATCCAATTATTAAAGGACTGACCGTAAATCACCTACAGAACAATCACTGTCCAATTATTAAAGGACTGACCGTAAATCACCTACAGAACAATCACTGTCCAATTATTAAAGGACTGACCGTAAATCACCGACAGAACAATCACTGTCCAATTATTAAAGGACTGACCGTAAATCACCTACAGAACAATCACTGTCCAATTATTAAAGGACTGACCGTAAATCACCTACAGAACAATCACTGTCCAATTATTAAAGGTCTGACCGTAAATCACCTAAAGAACAATCACTGTCCAATTATTAAAGAACTGACCATAAATCACCGACAGAACAATCACTGTCCAATTATTAAAGGACTGACTGTAAATCACCTACAGAACAATAACAGTCCAATTATTAAATGACTGACTGTAAATCACCTACAGAACAATAACTGTCCAATTATTAAAGGACTGACCGTAAATCACCTACAGAACAATCACTATCCAATTATTAAAGGACTGACCGTAAATCACCTACAGAACAATCACTATCCGATTATTAAAGGAATGAACGTAAATCACCTACAGAACAATCACTATCCGATTATTAAAGGAATGAACGTAAATCACCTACAGAACAATCACTGTCCAATTATTAAAGGACTGACCGTAAATCACCTACAGAACAATCACTATCCAATTATTAAAGGACTGACCGTAAATCACCTACAGAACAATCACTGTCCAATTATTAAAGGACTGACCGTAAATCACCTACAGAACAATCACTATCCAATTATTAAAGGACTGACCGTAAATCACCTACAGAACAATCACTATCCGATTATTAAAGGAATGAACGTAAATCACCTACAGAACAATCACTATCCGATTATTAAAGGAATGAACGTAAATCACCTACAGAACAATCACTATCCAATTATTAAAGGACAGACCGTAAATCACCTACAGAACAATCACTGTCAATTATTAAAGGACTGACCGTAAATCACCTACAGAACAATCACTGTCCAACTATTAAAGGACTGACCGTAAATCACCTACAGAACAATCACTGTCCAACTATTAAAGGACTGACCGTAAATCACCTACAGAACAATCACTATCCAATTATTAAAGGACTGACCGTAAATCACCTACAGAACAATCACTATCCGATTATTAAAGGAATGAACGTAAATCACCTACAGAACAATCACTATCCAATTATTAAAGGACTGACCGTAAATCACCTACAGAACAATCACTATCCGATTATTAAAGGAATGAACGTAAATCACCTACAGAACAATCACAGTCCAATTATTAAAGGACTGACCATAAATCACCTACAGAACAATCACTGTCCAATTATTAAAGGACTGACCGTAAATCACCTACAGAACAATCACTGTCCAATTATTAAAGGACTGACCGTAAATCACCTACAGAACAATCACTGTCCAATTATTAAAGGACTGACCGTAAATCACCTACAGAACAATCACTGTCCAATTATTAAAGGACTGACCGTAAATCACCTACAGAACAATCACTGTCCAATTATTAAAGGACTGACCGTAAATCACCGACAGAACAATCACTATCCAATTATTAAAGGACTGACCGTAAATCACCTACAGAACAATCACTGTCCAATTATTAAAGGACTGACCGTAAATCACCTACAGAACAATCACTGTCCAATTATTAAAGGACAGACCGTAAATCACCTACAGAACAATCACTATCCGATTATTAAAGGAATGAACGTAAATCACCTACAGAACAATCACTGTCCAACTATTAAAGGACTGACCGTAAATCACCTACAGAACAATCACTGTCCAGTTATTAAAGGACTGACTGTAAATCACCTACAGAACAATCACTGTCCAATTATTAAAGGACTGACCGTAAATCACCAACAGAACAATCACTATCCAATTATTAAAGGACTGACTGTAAATCACCTACAGAACAATCACTGTCCAATTATTAAAGGACTGACCGTAAATCACCAACAGAACAATCACTATCCAACTATTAAAGGACTGACCGTAAATCACCTACAGAACAATCACTATCCAATTATTAAAGGAATGAACGTAAATCACCTACAGAACAATCACTGACCAATAATTAAAGGACTGAACGTAAATCACCTACAGAACAATCACTGTCCAATTATTAAAGGACTGACCGTAAATCACCTACAGAACAATCACTGTCCAATTATTAAAGGACTGACCGTAAATCACCTACAGAACAATCACTGTCCAATTATTAAAGGAATGAACGTAAATCACCTACAGAACAATCACTGACCAATAATTAAAGGACTGACCGTAAATCACATACAGAACAATCACTGTCCAATTATTAAAGGACTGACCGTAAATCACCTACAGAACATTCACTGTCCAATTATTAAAGGACAGACCGTAAATCACCTACAGAACAATCACTGTCCAATTATTAAAGGACAGACCGTAAATCACCTACAGAACAATCACTGTCCAATTATTAAAGGACTGACCGTAAATCACCAACAGAACAATCACTGTCCAATTATTAAAGGACTGACAGTAAATCACCTACAGAACAATCACTGTACAATTATAAAAGGACTGACCGTAAATCACCTACAGAACAATCACTGTCCAATTATTAAAGGACAGACCGTAAATCATCTACAGAACAATCACTGTCCAATTATTAAAGGACTGACTGTAAATCACCTACAGAACAATCACTATCCAATTATTAAAGGAATGAACGTAAATCATCTACAGAACAATCACTATCCAATTATAAAAGGACTGACCGTGAATCACCTACAGAACAATCACTGTCCAATTATTAAAGGACAGACCGTAAATCATCTACAGAACAATCACTGTCCAATTATTAAAGGACTGACCGTAAATCACCTACAGAACAATCACTATCCAATTATTAAAGGAATGAACGTAAATCACCTACAGAACAATCACTGTCCAATTATTAAAGGACTGACCGTAAATCACCTACAGAACAATCACTGTCCAATTATTAAAGGACTGACCGTAAATCACCTACAGAACAATCACTATCCAATTATTAAAGGACTGACCGTGAATCACCTGCAGAACAATCACTGTCCAATTATTAAAGGACTGACCGTAAATCATCTACAGAACAATCACTGTCCAATTATTAAAGGACTGACTGTAAATCACCTGCAGAACAATCACTATCCAATTATTAAAGGACTGACCGTAAATCACCTACAGAACAATCATAGTCCAATTATTAAAGGACTGACTGTAAATCACCTACAGAACAATCATAGTCCAATTATTAAAGGACTGACTGTAAATCACCTACAGAACAATCACTGTCCAATTATTAAAGGACTGACCGTGAATCACCTGCAGAACAATCACTGTCCAATTATTAAAGGACTGACCGTAAATCACCTACAGAACAATCATAGTCCAATTATTAAAGGACTGACCGTAAATCATCTACAGAACAATCACTGTCCAATTATTAAAGGACTGACTGTAAATCACCTGCAGAACAATCACTATCCAATTATTAAAGGACTGACCGTAAATCACCTACAGAACAATCATAGTCCAATTATTAAAGGACTGACCGTAAATCACCTACAGAACAATCACTGTCCAATTATTAAAGGACTGACTGTAAATCACCTACAGAACAATCATAGTCCAATTATTAAAGGACTGACTGTAAATCACCTACAGAACAATCACTCTCCAATTATTAAAGGACTGACCGTAAATCACCTACAGAACAATCACTGTCCAATTATTAAAGGACTGACCGTAAATCACCTACAGAACAATCACTATCCAATTATTAAAGGACTGACCGTAAATCACCTACAGAACAATCATAGTCCAATTATTAAAGGACTGACTGTAAATCACCTACAGAACAATCACTCTCCAATTATTAAAGGACTGACCGTAAATCACCTACAGAACAATCACTGTCCAATTATTAAAGGACTGACCGTAAATCACCTACAGAACAATCACTATCCAATTATTAAAGGACTGACCGTAAATCACCTACAGAACAATCACTGTCCAATTATTAAAGGACTGACCGTAAATCACCTACAGAACAATCACTATCCAATTATTAAAGGACTGACCGTAAATCACCTACAAAACAATCACTGTCCAATTATTAAAGGACTGACCGTAAATCACCTACAGAACAATCACTGTCCAATTATTAAAGGACTAACCGTAAATCACCTACAGAACAATCACTGTCCAATTATTAAAGGACTGACTGTAAATCACCTACAGAACAATCACTATACAATTATTAAAGGACTGAACGTAAATCACCCGCAGAACAATCACTGTCCAATTCTTAAAGGACTGAACGTACATCACCTACAGAACAATCACTGTCCAATTATTAAAGGACTGACTGTAAATCACCGACAGAACAATCACAGTCCAATTATTAAAGGACTGACTGTAAATCACCTACAGAACAATCACAGTCCAATTATTAAAGGACTGACTGTAAATCACCTACAGAACAATCACTGTCCAATTATTAAAGGACTGACCGTAAATCACCTACAGAACAATCACTATCCAATTATTAAAGGACTGAACGTAAATCACCTACAGAACAATCACTATCCAATTATTAAAGGACTGAACGTAAATCACCTGCAGAACAATCACTGTCCAATTATTAAAGGACTGACCGTAAATCACCTACAGAACAATCACAGTCCAATTATTAAAGGACTGACCGTAAATCACCTACAGAACAATCACTATCCAATTATTAAAGGACTGACCGTAAATCACCTACAGAACAATCACAGTCCAATTATTACAGGACTGACAGTAAATCACCTACAGAACAATCACTGTCCAATTATTAAAGGACTGACCGTAAATCACCTACAGAACAATCACTGTCCAATTATTAAAGGACTGACCGTAAATCACCTACAGAACAATCACTGTCCAATTATTAAAGGACTGACCGTAAATCACCTACAAAACAATCACTGTCCAATTATTAAAGGACTGACCGTAAATCACCTACAGAACAATCACTGTCCAATTATTAAAGGACTAACCGTAAATCACCTACAGAACAATCACTGTCCAATTATTAAAGGACTGACCGTAAATCACCTACAGAACAATCACTATCCAATTATTAAAGGACTGACTGTAAATCACCTACAGAACAATCACTATCCAATTATTAAAGGACTGAACGTAAATCACCTGCAGAACAATCACTGTCCAATTATTAAAGGACTGACCGTAAATCACCTACAGAACAATCACTGTCCAATTATTAAAGGACTGACTGTAAATCACCTACAGAACAATCACAGTCCAATTATTAAAGGACTGACAGTAAATCACCTACAGAACAATCACTGTCCAATTATTAAAGGACTGACCGTAAATCTCCTACAGAACAATCACTGTCCAATTATTAAAGGACTGACCGTAAATCACCTACAGAACAATCACTGTCCAATTATTAAAGGACTGACCGTAAATCACCTACAGAACAATCACTGTCCAATTATTAAAGGACTGACCGTAAATCACCTACAGAACAATCACTGTCCAATTATTAAAGGACTGACTGTAAATCACCTACAGAACAATCACAGTCCAATTATTAAAGGACTGACAGTAAATCACCTACAGAACAATCACTATCCAATTATTACAGGACTGACCGTAAATCACCTACAGAACAATCACTGTCCAATTATTAAAGGACTGACTGTAAATCACCTACAGAACAATCACTATCCAATTATTAAAGGACTGAACGTAAATCACCTGCAGAACAATCACTGTCCAATTATTAAAGGACTGACCGTAAATCACCTACAGAACAATCACTATCCAATTATTAAAGGACTGACTGTAAATCACCTACAGAACAATCACTATCCAATTATTAAAGGACTGAACGTAAATCACCTGCAGAACAATCACTGTCCAATTATTAAAGGACTGACCGTAAATCACCTACAGAACAATCACTGTCCAATTATTAAAGGACTGACTGTAAATCACCTACAGAACAATCACAGTCCAATTATTAAAGGACTGACAGTAAATCACCTACAGAACAATCACTGTCCAATTATTAAAGGACTGACCGTAAATCTCCTACAGAACAATCACTGTCCAATTATTAAAGGACTGACCGTAAATCACCTACAGAACAATCACTGTCCAATTATTAAAGGACTGACCGTAAATCACCTACAGAACAATCACTGTCCAATTATTAAAGGACTGACCGTAAATCACCTACAGAACAATCACTGTCCAATTATTAAAGGACTGACCGTAAATCACCTACAAAACAATCACTGTCCAATTATTAAAGGACTGACCGTAAATCACCTACAGAACAATCACTGTCCAATTATTAAAGGACTGACTGTAAATCACCTACAGAACAATCACAGTCCAATTATTAAAGGACTGACAGTAAATCACCTGCAGAACAATCACTGTCCAATTATTAAAGGACTAACCGTAAATCACCTACAGAACAATCACTGTCCAATTATTAAGGACTGACTGTAAATCACCTACAGAACAATCACAGTCCAATTATTAAAGACTGACAGTAAATCACCTGCAGAACAATCACTGTCCAATTATTAAAGGACTGACCGTAAATCACCTACCGAACAATCACTGTCCAATTATTAAAGGACTGACCGTAAATCACCGACAGAACAATCACTGTCCAATTATTAAAGGACTGACCGTAAATCACCTACAGAACAATCACTGTCCAATTATTAAAGGACTGACCGTAAATCACCTACAGAACAATCACTGTCCAATTATTAAAGGACTAACCGTAAATCACCTACAGAACAATCACTGTCCAATTATTAAGGACTGACCGTAAATCACCTACAGAACAATCACTATCCAATTATTAAAGGACTGACCGTAAATCACCTACAGAACAATCACTGTCCAATTATTAAGGACTGACCGTAAATCACCTACAGAACAATCACTGTCCAATTATTAAGGACTGACCGTAAATCACCTACAGAACAATCACTATCCAATTATTAAAGGACTAACCGTAAATCACCTACAGAACAATCACTGTCCAATTATTAAGGACTGACCGTAAATCACCTACAGAACAATCACTGTCCAATTATTAAAGGACTGACCGTAAATCACCTACAGAACAATCACTGTCCAATTATTAAAGGACTGACCGTAAATCACCTACAGAACAATCACTGTCCAATTATTAAAGGACTAACCGTAAATCACCTACAGAACAATCACTGTCCAATTATTAAGGACTGACTGTAAATCACCTACAGAACAATCACAGTCCAATTATTAAAGACTGACAGTAAATCACCTGCAGAACAATCACTGTCCAATTATTAAAGGACTGACCGTAAATCACCTACCGAACAATCACTGTCCAATTATTAAAGGACTGACCGTAAATCACCTACAGAGCAATCACTGTCCAATTATTAAAGAACTGACCGTAAATCACCTACAGAACAATCACAGTCCAATTATTAAAGGACTGACCGTAAATCACCTACAGAACAATCACTGTCCAATTATTAAATGACTAACCGTAAATCACCTACTGAACAATCACTGTCCAATTATTAAAGGACTGACCGTAAATCACCTACAGAACAATCACTGCCCAATTATTAAAGGACTGACCGTAAATCAACTACAGAACAATCACTATCCAATTATTAAAGGACTGACCGTAAATCACCTACAGAACAATCACTGTCCAATTATTAAAGGACTGACCGTAAATCACCTACAGAACAATCACTATCCAATTATTAAAGGACTGACCGTAAATCACCTACAGAACAATCACTATCCAATTATTAAAGGACTGACCGTAAATCACCTACAGAACAATCACTGTCCAATTATTAAAGGACTGACCGTAAATCACCTACAGAACAATCACTATCCTATTATTAAAGAACTGACCGTAAATCACCTAAAGAACAATCACTGTCCAATTATTAAAGGACTGACTGTAAATCACCGACAGAACAATCACTGACCAATTATTAAAGGACTGACCATAAATCACCTACAGAACAATCACTGTCCAATTATTAAAGGACTGACCGTAAATCACCTACAGAACAATAACTGTCCAATTATTAAATGACTGACCGTAAATCACCTGCAGAACAATCACTGCCCAATTATTAAAGGACTGACCATAAATCACCTACAGAACACTCACTGTCCAATTATTAAAGGACTGACCGTAAATCACCTACAGAACAATAACTGTCCAATTATTACAGGACTGACTGTAAATCACCTACAGAACAATCACTGTCCAATTATTAAAGGACTGACCGTAAATCACCTACAGAACAATCACTGTCCAATTATTAAAGGACTGACCGTAAATCACCTACAGAACAATCACTGTCCAATTATTAAATGACTGACTGTAAATCACCTTCAGAACAATCACTGTCCAATTATTAAAGGACTGACCGTAAATCACCTACAGAACAATCACTGTCCAATTATTAAAGGACTGACCGTAAATCACCTACAGAACAATCACTGTCCAATTATTAAAGGACTGACTGTAAATCACCTTCAGAACAATCACTGTCCAATTATTAAATGACTGACTGTAAATCACCTACAGAACAATCACTATCCAATTATTAAAGGACTGACCGTAAATCACCTACAGAACAATCACTGTCCAATTATTAAAGGACTGACTGTAAATCACCTACAGAACAATCACTGTCCAATTATTAAAGGACTGAGCGTAAATCACCTACAGAACAATAACTGTCCAATTATTACAGGACTGACTGTAAATCACCTACAGAACAATCACTGTCCAATTATTAAAGGACTGACCGTAAATCAACTACAGAACAATCACTATCCAATTATTAAAGGACTGACCGTAAATCACCTACAGAACAATCACTATCCTATTATTAAAGAACTGACCGTAAATCACCTAAAGAACAATCACTGTCCAATTATTAAAGGACTGACTGTAAATCACCGACAGAACAATCACTGACCAATTATTAAAGGACTGACCATAAATCACCTACAGAACAATCACTGTCCAATTATTAAAGGACTGACCGTAAATCACCTACAGAACAATAACTGTCCAATTATTAAATGACTGACCGTAAATCACCTGCAGAACAATCACTGCCCAATTATTAAAGGACTGACCATAAATCACCTACAGAACACTCACTGTCCAATTATTAAAGGACTGACCGTAAATCACCTACAGAACAATAACTGTCCAATTATTACAGGACTGACTGTAAATCACCTACAGAACAATCACTGTCCAATTATTAAAGGACTGACCGTAAATCACCTACAGAACAATCACTGTCCAATTATTAAAGGACTGAGCGTAAATCACCTACAGAACAATAACTGTCCAATTATTACAGGACTGACTGTAAATCACCTACAGAACAATCACTGTCCAATTATTAAAGGACTGACTGTAAATCACCTTCAGAACAATCACTGTCCAATTATTAAATGACTGACTGTAAATCACCTACAGAACAATCACTGTCCAATTATTAAAGGACTGACTGAAAATCACCTACAGAACAATCACTGTCCAATTATTAAAGGACTGACCGTAAATCACCTACAGAACAATCACTATCCAATTATTAAAGGACTGACTGTCAATCACCTACAGAACAATCACTGACCAATTATTAAAGGACTGACAGTAAATCACCTACAGAACAATCACTATCCAATTATTAAAGGACTGACCGTAAATCACCTACAGAACAATCACTGTCCAATTATTAAAGGACTGACTGTAAATCACCTGCAGAACAATCACTGTCCAATTATTAAAGGACTGACTGTCAATCACCTACAGAACAATCACTGTCCAATTATTAAAGGACTGACCGTAAATCACCTACAGAACAATCACTATCCAATTATTAAAGGACTGACTGTAAATCACCTACAGAACAATCACTGTCCAATTATTAAAGGACTGACTGTAAATCACCTACAGAACAATCACTGTCCAATTATTAAAGGACTGACTGTAAATCACCTACAGAACAATCACTGTCCAATTATTAAAGGACTGAACGTAAATCACCTACAGAACAATCACTGTCCAATTATTAAAGGACTGACCGTAAATCACCTACAGAACAATCACTGTCCAATTATTAAAGGACTGACTGTAAATCACCTACAGAACATTCACTGTCCAATTATTAAAGGACTGACTGTAAATCACCTACAGAACAATCACTGTCCAATTATTAAAGGACTGACCGTAAATCACCTACAGAACAATCACTGTCCAATTATTAAAGGACTGACTGTAAATCACCTGCAGAACAATCACTGTCCAATTATTAAAGGACTGACTGTAAATCACCTACAGAACAATCACTGTCCAATTATTAAAGGACTGACTGTAAATCACCTACAGAACATTCACTGTCCAATTATTAAAGGACTGACTGTAAATCACCTACAGAACAATCACTGTCCAATTATTAAAGGACTGACTGTAAATCACCTACAGAACAATCACTGTCCAATTATTAAAGGACTGACTGTAAATCACCTGCAGAACAATCACTGTCCAATTATAAAATGACTGACCGTAAATCACCGACAGAACAATCACTGTCCAATTATTAAAGGACTGACCGTAAATCACCTACAGAACAATCACTGTACAATTATTAAAGGACTGACCATAAATCACCTGCAGAACAATCACTGTCCAATTATTAAAGGACTGACTGTAAATCACCTACAGAACAATCACTGTCCAATTATTAAAGGACTGACCGTAAATCACCTACAGAACAATCACTGTACAATTATTAAAGGACTGACCATAAATCACCTGCAGAACAATCACTGTCCAATTATTAAAGGACTGACCGTAAATCACCTACAGAACAATCACTCTCCAATTATTAAAGGACTGACCGTAGATCACCGACACAACAATCACTGTCCAATTATTAAAGGACTGACTGTAAATCACCTACAGAACAATCACTGTCCAATTATTAAAGGACTGACTGTAAATCACCTACAGAACAATCACTGACCAATTATTAAAGGACTGACTGTAAATCACCTACAGAACAATCACTGTCCAATTATTAAAGGACTGACTGTAAATCACCTACAGAACAATCACTGACCAATTATTAAAGGACTGACTGTAAATCACCTACAGAACAATCACTGTCCAATTATTAAAGGACTGACCGTAAATCACCTACAGAACAATCACTGTCAATTATTAAAGGACTGACCGTAAATCACCTCCAGAACAATCACTGTCCAATTATTAAAGGACTGACCGTCAATCACCTACAGAACAATCACTGTCCAATTATTAAAGGACTGACTGTAAATCACCTGCAGAACAATCACTGTCCAATTATTAAAGGACTGACTGTAAATCACCTGCAGAACAATCACTGTCCAATTATTAAAGGACTGACTGTAAATCACCTACAGAACAATCACTGTCCAATTATTAAAGGACTGACTGTAAATCACCTGCAGAACAATCACTGTCCAATTATTAAAGGACTGACTGTAAATCACCTACAGAACAATCACTGTCCAATTATTGAAGGACTGACCGTAAATCACCTACAGAACAATCACTGTCCAATTATTAAAGGACTGACCGTAAATCACCTACAGAACAATCACTGTACAATTATTAAAGGACTGACCGTAAATCACCTGCAGAACAATCACTGTCCAATTATTAAAGGACTGACCGTAAATCACCTACAGAACAATCACTGTCCAATTATTAAAGGCCTGACCGTAAATCACCTACAGAACAATCACTCTCCAATTATTAAAGGACTGACTGTAAATCACCGACAGAACAATCACTGTCCAATTATTAAAGGACTGACCGTAGATCACCGACAGAACAATCACTGACCAATTATTAAAGGACTGACTGTAAATCACCTACAGAATAATCACTATCCAATTATTAAAGGACTGACTGTCAATCACCTACAGAACAATCACTGTCCAATTATTAAAGGACTGACCGTAAATCACCTACAGAATAATCACTATCCAATTATTAAAGGACTGACTGTCAATCACCGACAGAACAATCACTATCCAATTATTAAAGGACTGACCGTAAATCACCTACAGAACAATCACTGTCATATTATTAAAGGACTGACTGTAAATCACCTACAGAACATTCACTGTCCAATTATTAAAGGACTGACTGTAAATCACCTACAGAACAATCACTGTCCAATTATTAAAGGACTGACTGTAAATCACCTACAGAACAATCACTGTCCAATTATTAAAGGACTGACTGTAAATCACCTACAGAACAATCACTGTCCAATTATTAAAGGACTGACTGTCAATCACCTACAGAACAATCACTGTCCAATTATTAAAGGACTGACCGTAAATCACCTACAGAACAATCACTGTCTAATTATTAAAGGACTGACTGTAAATCACCTACAGAACATTCACTGTCCAATTATTAAAGGACTGACTGTAAATCACCTACAGAACAATCACTGTCCAATTATTAAAGGACTGACTGTAAATCACCTGCAGAACAATCACTGTCCAATTATTAAAGGACTGACTGTAAATCACCTACAGAACCATCACTGTCCAATTATTAAAGGACTGACAGTAAATCACCTACAGAACAATCACTGTCCAATTATTAAAGGACTGACCGTAAATCACCGACAGAACAATCACTGTCCAATTATTGAAGGACTGACCGTAAATCACCTACAGAACAATCACTGTCCAATTATTAAAGGACTGACCGTAAATCACCTACAGAACAATCACTGTCCAATTATTGAAGGACTGACCGTAAATCACCTACAGAACAATCACTGTCCAATTATTAAAGGACTGACCGTAAATCACCTACAGAACAATCACTGTACAATTATTAAAGGACTGACCGTAAATCACCTGCAGAACAATCACTGTCCAATTATTAAAGGACTGACCGTAAATCACCTACAGAACAATCACTCTCCAATTATTAAAGGACTGACCGTAAATCACCTACAGAACAATCACTGTCCAATTATTAAATGACTAACCGTAAATCACCTACAGAACAATCACTGTCCAATTATTAAAGGACTGACCGTAAATCACCTACAGAACAATCACTGTCCAATTATTAAAGGACTGACCGTAAATCACCTACAGAACAATCACTGCCCAATTATTAAAGGACTGACCGTAAATCAACTACAGAACAATCACTATCCAATTATTAAAGGACTGACCGTAAATCACCTACAGAACAATCACTGTCCAATTATTAAAGGACTGACCGTAAATCACCTACAGAACAATCACTATCCTATTATTAAAGAACTGACCGTAAATCACCTAAAGAACAATCACTGTCCAATTATTAAAGGACTGACTGTAAATCACCGACAGAACAATCACTGACCAATTATTAAAGGACTGACCATAAATCACCTACAGAACAATCACTGTCCAATTATTAAAGGACTGACCGTAAATCACCTACAGAACAATAACTGTCCAATTATTAAATGACTGACCGTAAATCACCTGCAGAACAATCACTGCCCAATTATTAAAGGACTGACCATAAATCACCTACAGAACACTCACTGTCCAATTATTAAAGGACTGACCGTAAATCACCTACAGAACAATAACTGTCCAATTATTACAGGACTGACTGTAAATCACCTACAGAACAATCACTGTCCAATTATTAAAGGACTGACCGTAAATCACCTACAGAACAATCACTGTCCAATTATTAAAGGACTGAGCGTAAATCACCTACAGAACAATAACTGTCTAATTATTACAGGACTGACTGTAAATCACCTACAGAACAATCACTGTCCAATTATTAAAGGACTGACTGTAAATCACCTTCAGAACAATCACTGTCCAATTATTAAATGACTGACCGTAAATCACCTCCAGAACAATCACTGTCCAATTATTAAAGGACTGACCGTAAATCACCTACAGAACAATCACTGTCCAATTATTAAAGGACTGACCATAAATGACCGACAGAACAATCACTGTCCAATTATTAAAGGACTGACTGTAAATCACCTACAGAACAATCACTGTCCAATTATTAAAGGACTGACTGAAAATCACCTACAGAACAATCACTGTCCAATTATTAAAGGACTGACTGAAAATCACCTACAGAACAATCACTGTCCAATTATTAAAGGACTGACCGTAAATCACCTACAGAACAATCACTGTCCAATTATTAAAGGACTGACTGTAAATCACCTTCAGAACAATCACTGTCCAATTATTAAAGGACTGACTGTAAATCACCTTCAGAACAATCACTGTCCAATTATTAAATGACTGACCGTAAATCACCTCCAGAACAATCACTGTCCAATTATTAAAGGACTGACCGTAAATCACCTACAGAACAATCACTGTCCAATTATTAAAGGACTGACCATAAATGACCGACAGAACAATCACTGTCCAATTATTAAAGGACTGACTGTAAATCACCTACAGAACAATCACTGTCCAATTATTAAAGGACTGACTGAAAATCACCTACAGAACAATCACTGTCCAATTATTAAAGGACTGACTGAAAATCACCTACAGAACAATCACTGTCCAATTATTAAAGGACTGACCGTAAATCACCTACAGAACAATCACTGTCCAATTATTAAAGGACTGACCGTAAATCACCTACAGAACAATCACTGACCAATTATTAAAGGACTGACCGTAAATCACCTACAGAACAATCACTGTCCAATTATTAAAGGACTGACCGTAAATCACCTACAGAACAATCACTGTCCAATTATTAAAGGACTGACCGTAAATCACCTACAGAACAATCACTGTCCAATTATTAAAGGACTGACAGTAAATCACCTACAGAACAATCACTGTCCAATTATTAAAGGACTGACAGTAAATCACCTACAGAACAATCACTGTCCAATTATTAAAGGACTGACAGTAAATCACCTACAGAACAATCACTGTCCAATTATTAAAGGAATGACTGTAAATCACCTACAGAACAATCACTATCCAATTATTAAAGGACTGACTGTAAATCACCTGCAGAACAATCACTGTCCAATTATTAAAGGACTGACCGTAAATCACCTACAGAACAATCACTGTCCAATTATTAAAGGACTGACTGTAAATCACCTACAGAACAATCACTGTCCAATTATTAAAGGACTGACTGAAAATCACCTACAGAACAATCACTGTCCAATTATTAAAGGACTGACCGTAAATCACCTACAGAACAATCACTGTCCAATTATTAAAGGACTGACCGTAAATCACCTACAGAACAATCACTGACCAATTATTAAAGGACTGACCGTAAATCACCTACAGAACAATCACTGTCCAATTATTAAAGGACTGACTGTAAATCACCTGCAGAACAATCACTGTCCAATTATTAAAGGACTGACTGTCAATCACCTACAGAACAATCACTGTCCAATTATTAAAGGACTGACTGTAAATCACCTACAGAACAATCACTGTCCAATTATTAAAGGACTGACTGTATATCACCTACAGAACAATCACTGTCCAATTATTAAAGGACTGAACGTAAATCACCTACAGAACAATCACTGTCCAATTATTAAAGGACTGACCGTAAATCACCTACAGAACAATCACTGTCCAATTATTAAAGGACTGACTGTAAATCACCTACAGAACATTCACTGTCCAATTATTAAAGGACTGACTGTAAATCACCTACAGAACAATCACTGTCCAATTATTAAAGGACTGACTGTAAATCACCTACAGAACAATCACTGTCCAATTATTAAAGGACTGACTGTAAATCACCTGCAGAACAATCACTGTCCAATTATTAAAGGACTGACTGTAAATCACCTACAGAACAATCACTGTCCAATTATTAAAGGACTGACTGTAAATCACCTACAGAACATTCACTGTCCAATTATTAAAGGACTGACTGTAAATCACCTACAGAACAATCACTGTCCAATTATTAAAGGACTGACTGTAAATCACCTACAGAACAATCACTGTCCAATTATTAAAGGACTGACTGTAAATCACCTGCAGAACAATCACTGTCCAATTATAAAATGACTGACCGTAAATCACCGACAGAACAATCACTGTCCAATTATTGAAGGACTGACCGTAAATCACCTACAGAACAATCACTGTCCAATTATTAAAGGACTGACCGTAAATCACCTACAGAACAATCACTGTCCAATTATTAAAGGACTGACCGTAAATCACCTACAGAACAATCACTCTCCAATTATTAAAGGACTGACCGTAGATCACCGACACAACAATAACTGTCCAATTATTAAAGGACTGACTGTAAATCACCTACAGAACAATCACTGACCAATTATTAAAGGACTGACTGTAAATCACCTACAGAACAATCACTGTCCAATTATTAAAGGACTGACTGTAAATCACCTACAGAACAATCACTGACCAATTATTAAAGGACTGACTGTAAATCACCTACAGAACAATAACTGTCCAATTATTAAAGGACTGACCGTAAATCACCTACAGAACAATCACTGACCAATTATTAAAGGACTGACTGTAAATCACCTACAGAACAATCACTGTCCAATTATTAAAGGACTGACTGTAAATCACCTACAGAACAATCACTGTCCAATTATTAAAGGACTGACCGTAAATCACCTACAGAACAATCACTGTCCAATTATTAAAGGACTGACCGTCAATCACCTACAGAACAATCACTGTCCAATTATTAAAGGACTGACCGTAAATCACCTACAGAACAATCACTCTCCAATTATTAAAGGACTGACCGTAGATCACCGACACAACAATAACTGTCCAATTATTAAAGGACTGACTGTAAATCACCTACAGAACAATCACTGACCAATTATTAAAGGACTGACTGTAAATCACCTACAGAACAATCACTGTCCAATTATTAAAGGACTGACTGTAAATCACCTACAGAACAATCACTGACCAATTATTAAAGGACTGACTGTAAATCTCCTACAGAATAATCACTGTCCAATTATTAAAGGACTGACCGTAAATCACCTACAGAACAATCACTGTCCAATTATTAAAGGACTGACTGTAAATCACCTGCAGAACAATCACTGTCCAATTATTAAAGGACTGACTGTAAATCACCTACAGAACAATCACTGTCCAATTATTAAAGGACTGACTGTAAATCACCTACAGAACAATCACTGTCCAATTATTAAAGGACTGACCGTAAATCACCTACAGAACAATCACTGTCCAATTATTAAAGGACTGACCGTAAATCACCTACAGAACAATCACTGTCCAATTATTAAAGGACTGACCGTAAATCACCTACAGAACAATCACTGTCCAATTATTAAAGGACTGACCGTAAATCACCTACAGAACAATCACTGTCCAATTATTAAAGGACTGACCGTAAATCACCTACAGAACAATCACTGTCCAATTATTAAAGGACTGACTGTAAATCACCTGCAGAACAATCACTGACCAATTATTAAAGGACTGACTGTAAATCACCTACAGAACAATCACTATCCAATTATTAAAGGACTGACCGTAAATCACCTACAGAACAATCACTGTCCAATTATTAAAGGACTGACCGTAAATCACCGACAGAACAATCACTGTCCAATTATTAAAGGACTGACCGTAAATCACCTACAGAACAATCACTGTCCAATTATTAAAGGACTGACCGTAAATCACCTACAGAACAATCACTGTCCAATTATTAAAGGACTGACCGTAAATCACCTACAGAACAATCACTGTCCAATTATTAAAGGACTGACCGTAAATCACCTACAGAACAATCATTGTCCAATTATTAAAGGACTGACCGTAAATCACCTACAGAACAATCACTGTCCAATTATTAAAGGACTGACCGTAAATCACCTACAGAACAATCACTGTCCAATTATTAAAGGACTGACCGTAAATCACCTACAGAACAATCACTGTCCAATTATTAAAGGACTGACCGTAAATCACCTACAGAACAATCACTGTCCAATTATTAAAGGACTGACCGTAAATCACCTACAGAACAATCACTGTCCAATTATTAAAGGACTGACCGTAAATCACCTACAGAACAATCACTGTCCAATTATTAAAGGACTGACCGTAAATCACCTACAGAACAATCACTGTCCAATTATTAAAGGACTGACTGTAAATCACCTGCAGAACAATCACTGTCCAATTATTAAAGGACTGACTGTAAATCACCTACAGAACAATCACTGTCCAATTATTAAAGGACTGACTGTAAATCACCTACAGAACAATCACTGACCAATTATTAAAGGACTGACAGTAAATCACCTACAGAACAAGCACTATCCAATTATTAAAGGACTGACCGTAAATCACCTACAGAACAATCACTGTCCAATTATTAAAGGACTGACCGTAAATCACCTACAGAACAATCACTATCCAATTATTAAAGGACTGACTGTAAATCACCTACAGAACAATCACTGTCCAATTATTAAAGGACTGACTGTAAATCACCTACAGAACAATCACTGACCAATTATTAAAGGACTGACTGTAAATCACCTACAGAACAATCACTGTCCAATTATTAAAGGACTGACTGTAAATCACCTACAGAACAATCACTGACCAATTATTAAAGGACTGACTGTAAATCTCCTACAGAATAATCACTGTCCAATTATTAAAGGACTGACCGTAAATCACCTACAGAACAATCACTATCCAATTATTAAAGGACTGACCGTAAATCACCTACAGAACAATCACTGTCCAATTATTAAAGGACTGACTGTAAATCACCTGCAGAACAATCACTGTCCAATTATTAAAGGACTGACCGTAAATCACCTACAGAATAATCACTGTCCAATTATTAAAGGACTGACTGTAAATCACCTGCAGAACAATCACTGTCCAATTATTAAAGGACTGACTGTAAATCACCTACAGAACAATCACTGTCCAATTATTGAAGGACTGACCGTAAATCACCTACAGAACAATCACTGTCCAATTATTAAAGGACTGACCGTAAATCACCTACAGAACAATCACTGTCCAATTATTAAAGGACTGACCGTAAATCACCTACAGAACAATCACTATCCAATTATTAAAGGACTGACTGTAAATCACCTACAGAACAATCACTGTCCAATTATTGAAGGACTGACCGTAAATCACCTACAGAACAATCACTGTCCAATTATTAAAGGACTGACCGTAAATCACCTACAGAACAATCACTATCCAATTATTAAAGGACTGACCGTGAATCACCTGCAGAACAATCACTGTCCAATTATTAAAGGACTGACCGTAAATCACCTGCAGAACAATCACTGTCCAATTATTAAAGGACTGACCGTAAATCACCTACAGAACAATCACTGTCCAATTATTAAAGGACTGACCGTAAATCAACTAAAGAACAATCACTCTCCAATTATTAAAGGACTGACCGTAGATCACCGACAGAACAATCACTGACCAATTATTAAAGGACTGACTGTAAATCACCTACAGAACAATCACTGTCCAATTATTAAAGGACTGACCGTAAATCACCTACAGAACAATCACTGACCAATTATTAAAGGACTGACCGTAAATCACCTACAGAACAATCACTGACCAATTATTAAAGGACTGACTGTAAATCACCTACAGAACAATCAATGTCCAATTATTAAAGGACTGACCGTAAATCACCTACAGAACAATCACTGTCCAATTATTAAAGGACTGACCGTAAATCACCTACAGAACAATCACTGACCAATTATTAAAGGACTGACCGTAAATCACCTACAGAACAATCACTGTCCAATTATTAAAGGACTGACTGTAAATCACCTACAGAACAATCACTGTCCAATTATAAAATGACTGACCGTAAATCACCGACAGAACAATCACTGTCCAATTATTAAAGGACTGACCGTAAATCACCTACAGAACAATCACTATCCAATTATTAAAGGACTGACCGTAAATCACCTACAGAACAATCACTGTCCTATTATTAAAGGACTGACCGTAAATCACCTACAGAACAATCACTATCCAATTATTAAAGGACTGACTGTCAATCACCTACAGAACAATCAATGTCCAATTATTAAAGGACTGACCGTAAATCACCTACAGAACAATCACTGTCCAATTATTAAAGGACTGACCGTAAATCACCTACAGAACAATCACTATCCAATTATTAAAGGACTGACCGTAAATCACCTACAGAACAATCACTGTCATATTATTAAAGGACTGACTGTAAATCACCTACAGAACATTCACTGTCCAATTATTAAAGGACTGACTGTAAATCACCTACAGAACAATCACTGTCCAATTATTAAAGGACTGACTGTAAATCACCTGCAGAACAATCACTGTCCAATTATTAAAGGACTGACTGTAAATCACCTACAGAACAATCACTATCCAATTATTAAAGGACTGACTGTCAATCACCTACAGAACAATCACTATCCAATTATTAAAGGACTGACTGTAAATCACCTACAGAACAATCACTGACCAATTATTAAAGGACTGACTGTAAATCACCTACAGAACAATCACTATCCAATTATTAAAGGACTGACTGTCAATCACCTACAGAACAATCAATGTCCAATTATTAAAGGACTGACCGTAAATCACCTACAGAACAATCACTGTCCAATTATTAAAGGACTGACCGTAAATCACCGACAGAACAATCACTATCCAATTATTAAAGGACTGACTGTAAATCACCTACAGAACAATCACTATCCAATTATTAAAGGACTGACTGTAAATCACCTACAGAACAATCACTGTCCAATTATTAAAGGACTGACCGTAAATCACCGACAGAACAATCACTATCCAATTATTAAAGGACTGACTGTAAATCACCTACAGAACAATCACTGTCCAATTATTAAAGGACTGACCGTAAATCACCTACAGAACAATCAATGTCCAATTATTAAAGGACTGACCGTAAATCACCGACAGAACAATCACTGTCCAATTATTAAAGGACTGACCGTAAATCACCTACAGAACAATCAATGTCCAATTATTAAAGGACTGACCGTAAATCACCTACAGAACAATCACTGTCCAATTATTAAAGGACTGACCGTAAATCACCGACAGAACAATCACTGTCCAATTATTAAAGGACTGACCGTAAATCACCTACAGAACAATCACTGTCCAATTATTAAAGGACTGACCGTAAATCACCGACAGAACAATCACTATCCAATTATTAAAGGACTGACTGTAAATCACCTACAGAACAATCACTATCCAATTATTAAAGGACTGACCGTAAATCACCTACAGAACAATCACTGTCCAATTATTAAAGGACTGACCGTAAATCACCTACAGAACAATCACTGTCCAATTATTAAAGGACTGACCGTAAATCACCGACAGAACAATCACTGTCCAATTATTAAAGGACTGACCGTAAATCACCTACAGAACAATCACTATCCAATTATTAAAGGACTGACTGTCAATCACCTACAGAACAATCAATGTCCAATTATTAAAGGACTGACCGTAAATCACCTACAGAACAATCACTGTCCAATTATTAAAGGACTGACCGTAAATCACCGACAGAACAATCACTATCCAATTATTAAAGGACTGACCGTAAATCACCGACAGAACAATCACTGTCCAATTATTAAAGGACTGACCGTAAATCACCGACAGAAAAATCACTATCCAATTATTAAAGGACTGACCGTAAATCACCTACAGAACAATCACTGTCCAATTATTAAAGGACTGACTGTAAATCACCTACAGAACAATCACTGTCCAATTATTAAAGGACTGACTGTCAATCACCTACAGAACAATCAATGTCCAATTATTAAAGGACTGACTGTAAATCACCTACAGAACAATCACTATCCAATTATTAAAGGACTGACCGTAAATCACCTACAGAACAATCACTATCCAATTATTAAAGGACTGACCGTAAATCACCTACAGAACAATCAATGTCCAATTATTAAAGGACTGACTGTAAATCACCTACAGAACAATCACTGTCCAATTATTAAAGGACTGACCGTAAATCACCTACAGAACAATCACTGTCCAATTATTAAAGGACTGACCGTAAATCACCTACAGAACAATCACTGTCCAATTATTAAAGGACTGACCGTAAATCACCGACAGAACAATCACTGTCCAATTATTAAAGGACTGACCGTAAATCACCTACAGAACAATCAATGTCCAATTATTAAAGGACTGACCGTAAATCACCTACAGAACAATCACTGTCCAATTATTAAAGGACTGACCGTAAATCACCGACAGAACAATCACTATCCTATTATTAAAGGACTAACCGTAAATCACCGACAGAACAATCACTATCCAATTATTAAAGGACTGACCGTAAATCACCGACAGAACAATCACTATCCAATTATTAAAGGACTGACCGTAAATCACCTGCAGAACAATCACTGTCCAATTATTAAAGGACTGTCCGTAAATCACCTACAGAACAATCACTGTCCAATTATTAAAGGACTGACCGTAAATCACCTACAGAACAATCACTGTCCAATTATTAAAGGACTGACCGTAAATCACCGACAGAACAATCACTGTCCAATTATTAAAGGACTGACCGTAAATCACCTACAGAACAATCACTATCCAATTATTAAAGGACTGACTGTAAATCACCTACAGAACAATCACTGTCCAATTATTAAAGGACTGACCGTAAATCACCGACAGAACAATCACTATCCAATTATTAAAGGACTGACCGTAAATCACCTACAGAACAATCACTATCCAATTATTAAAGGACTGACCGTAAATCACCTACAGAACAATCACTATCCAATTATTAAAGGACTGACCGTAAATCACCTACAGAACAATCACTGTCCAATTATTAAAGGACTGACCGTAAATCACCGACAGAACAATCACTGTCCAATTATTAAAGGACTGACCGTAAATCACCGACAGAACAATCACTATCCAATTATTAAAGGACTGACCGTAAATCACCTACAGAACAATCACTATCCAATTATTAAAGGACTGACCGTAAATCACCTACAGAACAATCACTGTCATATTATTAAAGGACTGACTGTAAATCACCTACAGAACATTCACTGTCCAATTATTAAAGGACTGACTGTAAATCACCTACAGAACAATCACTGTCCAATTATTAAAGGACTGACCGTAAATCACCTGCAGAACAATCACTGTCCAATTATTAAAGGACTGACCGTAAATCACCTACAGAACAATCACTGTCCAATTATTAAAGGACTGACCGTAAATCACCTACAGAACAATCACTCTCCAATTATTAAAGGACTGACCGTAGATCACCGACAGAACAATCACTGACCAATTATTAAAGGACTGACTGTAAATCACCTACAGAACAATCACTGTCCAATTATTAAAGGACTGACCGTAAATCACCTACAGAACAATCACTGACCAATTATTAAAGGACTGACTGTAAATCACCTACAGAACAATCACTATCCAATTATTAAAGGACTGACTGTCAATCACCTACAGAACAATCAATGTCCAATTATTAAAGGACTGACCGTAAATCACCTACAGAACAATCACTGTCCAATTATTAAAGGACTGACTGTAAATCACCTACAGAACAATCACTGTCCAATTATTAAAGGACTGACCGTAAATCACCTACAGAACAATCACTATCCAATTATTAAAGGACTGACCGTAAATCACCTACAGAACAATCACTGTCATATTATTAAAGGACTGACTGTAAATCACCTACAGAACATTCACTGTCCAATTATTAAAGGACTGACTGTAAATCACCTACAGAACAATCACTGTCCAATTATTAAAGGACTGACTGTAAATCACCTACAGAACAATCACTGTCCAATTATTAAAGGACTGACTGTAAATCACCTGCAGAACAATCACTGTCCAATTATTAAAGGACTGACTGTAAATCACCTACAGAACAATCACTGTCCAATTATTAAAGGACTGACCGTAAATCACCTACAGAACAATCACTGTACAATTATTAAAGGACTGACCGTAAATCACCTACAGAACAATCACTATCCAATTATTAAAGGACTGACTGTAAATCACCTACAGAACAATCACTGTCCAATTATTAAAGGACTGACCGTAAATCACCTACAGAACAATCACTATCCAATTATTAAAGGACTGACTGTAAATCACCTACAGAACAATCACTGTCCAATTATTAAAGGACTGACCGTAAATCACCTGCAAAATAATCACTGTCCAATTATTAAAGGACTGACTGTAAATCACCTGCAGAACAATCACTGTCCAATTATTAAAGGACTGACCGTAAATCACCTACAGAACAATCACTGTCCAATTATTAAAGGACTGACCGTAAATCACCTACAGAACAATCACTGTCCAATTATTAAAGGACTGACCGTAAATCACCTACAGAACAATCACTGTCCAATTATTAAAGGACTGACCGTAAATCACCTACAGAACAATCACTGTCCAATTATTAAAGGACTGACCGTAAATCACCTACAGAACAATCACTGTCCAATTATTAAAGGACTGACCGTAAATCACCTACAGAACAATCACTGTCCAATTATTAAAGGACTGACCGTAAATCACCTACAGAACAATCACTGTCCAATTATTAAAGGACTGACCGTAAATCACCTACAGAACAATCACTGTCCAATTATTAAAGGACTGACCGTAAATCACCGACAGAACAATCACTGACCAATTATTAAAGGACTGACCGTAAATCACCTACAGAACAATCACTGTCCAATTATTAAAGGACTGACCGTAAATCACGTACAGAACAATCACTCTCCAATTATTAAAGGACGGACCGTAAATCACCGACAGAACAATCACTGTCCAATTGTTAAAGGACTGACCGTAAATCACCTACAGAACAATCACTGTCCAATTATTAAAGGACTGACCGTAAATCACGTACAGAACAATCACTCTCCAATTATTAAAGGACTGACTGTAAATCACCTACAGAACAATCACTGTCCAATTGTTAAAGGACTGACCGTAAATCACCGACAGAACAATCACTGACCAATTATTAAAGGACTGACTGTAAATCACCTACAGAACAATCACTGTCCAATTATTAAAGGACTGACCGTGAATCACCTACAGAACAATCACTGTCCAATTATTAAAGGACTGACCGTAAATCACCGACAGAACAATCACTGTCCAATTATTAAAGGACTGACTGTAAATCACCTACAGAACAATCACTGTCCAATTATTAAAGGACTGACTGTAAATCACCTACAGAACAATCACTGTCCAATTATTAAAGGACTGACCGTAAATCACCTACAGAACAATCACTGTCCAATTATTAAAGGACTGACCGTAAATCACCTACAGAACAATCACTGTCCAATTATTAAAGGACTGACCGTAAATCACCTACAGAACAATCACTGTCCAATTATTAAAGGACTGACTGTAAATCACCTGCAAAATAATCACTGTCCAATTATTAAAGGACTGACCGTAAATCACCTACAGAACAATCACTGTCCAATTATTAAAGGACTGACCGTAAATCACCTACAGAACAATCACTGTCCAATTATTAAAGGACTGACCGTAAATCACCGACAGAACAATCACTGTCCAATTATTAAAGGACTAACTGTAAATCACCTACAGAATAATCACTGTCCAATTATTAAAGGACTGACTGTAAATCACCTACAGAACAATCACTGTCCAATTATTAAAGGACTGACTGTAAATCACCTACAGAACAATCACTGTCCAATTATTAAAGGACTGACCGTAAATCACCTACAGAACAATCACTGTCCAATTATTAAAGGACTGACCGTAAATCACCTACATAACAATCACTGTCCAATTATTAAAGGACTGACCGTAAATCACGTACAGAACAATCACTCTCCAATTATTAAAGGACGGACCGTAAATCACCGACAGAACAATCACTGACCAATTATTAAAGGACTGACTGTAAATCACCTACAGAACAATCACTGTCCAATTATTAAAGGACTGACCGTAAATCACCGACAGAACAATCACTGACCAATTATTAAAGGACTGACTGTAAATCACCTACAGAACAATCACTGTCCAATTATTAAAGGACTGACCGTAAATCACCTACAGAACAATCACTGTCCAATTATTAAAGGACTGACCGTAAATCACCTACAGAACAATCACTGTCCAATTATTAAAGGACTGACCGTAAATCACCTACAGAACAATTACTGTCCAATTATTAAAGGACTGACCGTAAATCACGTACAGAACAATCACTCTCCAATTATTAAAGGACGGACCGTAAATCACCGACAGAACAATCACTGACCAATTATTAAAGGACTGACTGTAAATCACCTACAGAACAATCACTGTCCAATTATTAAAGGACTGACCGTAAATCACCGACAGAACAATCACTGACCAATTATTAAAGGACTGACTGTAAATCACCTACAGAACAATCACTGTCCAATTATTAAAGGACTGACCGTAAATCACCTACAGAACAATCACTGTCCAATTATTAAAGGACTGACCGTAAATCACCGACAGAACAATCACTGTCCAATTATTAAAGGACTGACTGTAAATCACATACAGAACAATCACTGTCCAATTATTAAAGGACTGACAGTAAATCACCGACAGAACAATCACTGTCCAATTATTAAAGGACTGACTGTAAATCACCTACAGAACAATCACTGTCCAATTATTAAAGGACTGACTGTAAATCACCTACAGAACAATCACTGTCCAATTATTAAAGGACTGACTGTAAATCACCTACAGAACAATCACTGTCCAATTATTAAAGGACTGACCGTAAATCACCTACAGAACAATCACTGTCCAATTATTAAAGGACTGACTGTAAATCACCTGCAGAACAATCACTGTCCAATTATTAAAGGACTGACTGTAAATCACCTACAGAACAATCACTGTCCAATTATTAAAGGACTGACCGTACATCACCTACAGAACAATCACTGTACAATTATTAAAGGACTGACCGTAAATCACCTACAGAACAATCACTGTCCAATTATTAAAGGACTGACCGTAAATCACCGACAGAACAATCACTGTCCAATTATTAAAGGACTGACCGTAAATCACCTGCAAAATAATCACTGTCCAATTATTAAAGGACTGACTGTAAATCACCTACAGAACAATCACTGTCCAATTATTAAAGAACTGACCGTAAATCACCTACAGAACAATCACTATCCAATTATTAAAGGACTGACAGTAAATCACCTACAGAACAATCACTGTCCAATTATTAAAGGACTGACCGTAAATCACCGACAGAACAATCACTGACCAATTATTAAAGGACTGACCGTAAATCACCTACAGAACAATCACTGTCCAATTATTAAAGGACTGACCGTAAATCACGTACAGAACAATCACTGTCCAATTATTAAAGGACGGACCGTAAATCACCGACAGAACAATCACTGACCAATTATTAAAGGACTGACTGTAAATCACCGACAGAACAATCACTGTCCAATTATTAAAGGACTGACCGTAAATCACCTACAGAACAATCACTGTCCAAATATTAAAGGACTGACCGTAAATCACCTACAGAACAATCACTGTCCAATTATTAAAGGACTGACCGTAAATCACCTACAGAACAATCACTGTCCAATTATTAAAGGACTGACCGTAAATCACCTACAGAACAATCACTGCCCAATTATTAAAGGACTGACAGTAAATCACCTGCAGAACAATCACTGCCCAATTATTAAAGGACTGACTGTAAATCACCTGCAGAACAATCACTGCCCAATTATTAAAGGACTGACCGTAAATCACCGACAGAACAATCACTGTCCAATTATTAAAGGACTGACTGTAAATCACCTACAGAACAATCACTGTCCAATTATTAAAGGACTGACTGTAAATCACCTACAGAACAATCACTGTCCAATTATTAAAGGACTGACTGTAAATCACCTGCAGAACAATCACTGTCCAATTATTAAAGGACTGACCGTAAATCACCTACAGAACAATCACTATCCAATTATTAAAGGACTGACTGTAAATCACCTACAGAACAATCACTGTCCAATTATTAAAGGACTGACTGTAAATCACCTACAGAACAATCACTGTCCAATTATTAAAGGACTGACCGTAAATCACCTACAGAACAATCACTGTCCAATTATTAAAGGACTGACCGTAAATCACCTACAGAACAATCACTGTACAATTATTAAAGGACTGACCGTAAATCACCTACAGAACAATCACTATCCAATTATTAAAGGACTGACAGTAAATCACCTACAGAACAATCACTATCCAATTATTAAAGGACTGACCGTAAATCACCTACAGAACAATCACTATCCAATTATTAAAGGACTGACTGTAAATCACCTACAGAACAATCACTGTCCAATTATTAAAGGACTGACTGTAAATCACCTACAGAACAATCACTGTCCAATTATTAAAGGACTGACTGTAAATCACCTACAGAACAATCACTGTCCAATTATTAAAGGACTGACCGTAAATCACCTACAGAACAATCACTGTCCAATTATTAAAGGACTGACTGTAAATCACCTACAGAACAATCACTGTCCAATTATTAAAGGACTGACTGTAAATCACCTACAGAACAATCACTGTCCAATTATTAAAGGACTGACCGTAAATCACCTACAGAACAATCACTGTCCAATTATTAAAGGACTGACTGTAAATCACCTACAGAACAATCACTGTCCAATTATTAAAGGACTGACTGTAAATCACCTACAGAACAATCACTGTACAATTATTAAAGGACTGACTGTAAATCACCTGCAAAATAATCACTGTCCAATTATTAAAGGACTGACTGTAAATCACCTACAGAACAATCACTATCCAATTATTAAACGACTGACCGTAAATCACCTACAGAACAATCACTATCCAATTATTAAAGGACTGACCGTAAATCACCTACAGAACAATCACTGTCCAATTATTAAAGGACTGACCGTAAATCACCTACAGAACAATCACTGTCCAATTATTAAAGGACTGACCGTAAATCACCTACAGAACAATCACTGTCCAATTATTAAAGGACTGAACGTAAATCACCTACAGAACAATCACTATCCAATTATTAAAGGACTGACAGTAAATAACCTACAGAACAATCACTGTCCAATTATTAAAGGACTGACCGTAAATCACCGACAGAACAATCACTGACCAATTATTAAAGGACTGACCGTAAATCACCTACAGAACAATCACTGTCCAATTATTAAAGGACTGACCGTAAATCACGTACAGAACAATCACTCTCCAATTATTAAAGGACGGACCGTAAATCACCTGCAGAACAATCACTGTCCAATTATTAAAGGACTGACCGTAAATCACCTACAGAACACTCACTCTCCAATTATTAAAGGACTGACAGTAAATCACCGACAGAACAATCACTGACCAATTATTAAAGGACTGACTGTAAATCACCTACAGAACAATCACTGTCCAATTATTAAAGGACTGACCGTAAATCACCTACTGAACAATCACTATCCAATTATTAAAGGACTGACCGTAAATCACCTCCAGAACAATCACTGTCCAATTATTAAAGGACTGTCCGTAAATCACCGACAGAACAATCACTGACCAATTATTAAAGGACTGACCGTAAATCACCTACAGAACAATCACTGTCCAATTATTAAAGGACTGACCGTAAATCACGTACAGAACAATCACTCTCCAATTATTAAAGGACGGACCGTAAATCACCGACAGAACAATCACTGACCAATTATTAAAGGACTGACTGTAAATCACCTACAGAACAATCACTGTCCAATTATTAAAGGACTGACCGTAAATCACCTACAGAACAATCACTGTCCAATTATTAAAGGACTGACTGTAAATCACCGACAGAACAATCACTGACCAATTATTAAAGGACTGACTGTAAATCACCTACAGAACAATCACTGTCCAATTATTAAAGGACTGACTGTAAATCACCTACAGAACAATCACTGTCCAATTATTAAAGGACGGACCGTAAATCACCGACAGAACAATCACTGACCAATTATTAAAGGACTGACTGTAAATCACCTACAGAACAATCACTGACCAATTATTAAAGGACTGACCGTAAATCACCGACAGAACAATCACTGACCAATTATTAAAGGACTGACTGTAAATCACCTACAGAACAATCACTGTCCAATTATTAAAGGACGGACCGTAAATCACCGACAGAACAATCACTGACCAATTATTAAAGGACTGACTGTAAATCACCTACAGAACAATCACTGTCCAATTATTAAAGGACTGACCGTAAATCACCGACAGAACAATCACTGACCAATTATTAAAGGACTGACTGTAAATCACCTACAGAACAATCACTATCCAATTATTAAAGGACTGACCGTAAATCACCTACAGAACAATCACTGTCAATTATTAAAGGACTGACCGTAAATCACCTACAGAACAATCACTGTCCAATTATTAAAGGACTGACTGGAAATCACCTGCAGAACAATCACTGTCCAATTATTGAAGGACTGACCGTAAATCACCTACAGAACAATCACTATCCAATTATTAAAGGACTGACAGTAAATCACCTACAGAACAATAACTGTCCAATTATTAAAGGACTGACCGTAAATCACCTACAGAACAATCACTGTCCAATTATTAAAGGACTGACCGTAAATCACCTACAGAACAATCACTATCCAATTATTAAAGGACTGACCGTAAATCACCGACAGAACAATCACTATCCAATTATTAAAGGACTGACCGTAAATCACCTACAGAACAATCACTGTCCAATTATTAAAGGACTGACCGTAAATCACCTACAGAACAATCACTGTCCAATTATTAAAGGACTGACCGTAAATCACCTACAGAACAATCACTGTCCAATTATTAAAGGTCTGACCGTAAATCACCTACAGAACAATCACTATCCAATTATTAAAGGACTGACCGTAAATCACCTACAGAACAATCACTCTCCAATTATTAAAGGAGTGACCGTAAATCACCTACAGAACAATCACTATCCAATTATTGAAGGACTGACCGTAAATCACCTACAGAACAATCACTGTCCAATTATTAAAGGACTGACCGTAAATCACCTACAGAACAATCACTGTCCAATTATTAAAGGACTGACCGTAAATCACCTACAGAACAATCACTATCCAATTATTAAAGGACTGACCGTAAATCACCTACAGAACAATCACTCTCCAATTATTAAAGGAGTGACCGTAAATCACCCACAGAACAATCACTGTCCAATTATTAAAGGACTGACTGTAAATCACCTACAGAACAATCACTGTCCAATTATTAAAGGACTGACCGTAAATCACCTACAGAACAATCACTGTCCAATTATTAAAGGACTGACCGTAAATCACCTACAGAACAATCACTGTCCAATTATTAAAGGACTGACCGTAAATCACCTACAGAACAATCACTGTCCAATTATTAAAGGACTGACCGTAAATCACCTACAGAACAATCACTATCCAATTATTAAAGGACTGACCGTAAATCACCTACAGAACAATCACTCTCCAATTATTAAAGGAGTGACCGTAAATCACCTACAGAACAATCACTATCCAATTATTAAAGGACTGACCGTAAATCACCTACAGAACAATCACTCTCCAATTATTAAAGGAGTGACCGTAAATCACCTACAGAACAATCACTATCCAATTATTAACGGACTGACCGTAAATCACCGACAGAACAATCACTGTCCAATTATTAAAGGACTGACCGTAAATCACCTGCAGAACAATCACTGTCCAATTATTAAAGGACAGACCGTAAATCACCTACAGAACAATCACTATCCTATTATTAAAGGACTGACCGTAAATCACCTACAGAACAATCACTGTCCAATTATTAAAGGACTGACCGTAAATCACCTACAGAACAATCACTGTCCAATTATTAAAGGACTGACCGTAAATCACCTACAGAACAATCACTGTCCAATTATTAAAGGACTGACCGTAAATCACCTACAGAACAATCACTGTCCAATTATTAAAGGACTGACCGTAAATCACCTACAGAACAATCACTATCCTATTATTAAAGGACTGACCGTAAATCACCTACAGAACAATCACTATCCAATTATTAAAGGACTGACCGTAAATCACCTACAGAACAATCACTGTCCAATTATTAAAGGACTGACCGTAAATCACCTACAGAACAATCACTGTCCAATTATTAAAGGACTGACCGTAAATCACCTACAGAACAATCACTATCCAATTATTAAAGGACTGACCGTAAATCACCTACAGAACAATCACTCTCCAATTATTAAAGGAGTGACCGTAAATCACCTACAGAACAATCACTATCCAATTATTAAAGGACTGACCGTAAATCACCGACAGAACAATCACTATCCAATTATTAAAGGACTGACCGTAAATCACCTACAGAACAATCACTGTCCAATTATTAAAGGACTGACCGTAAATCACCTACAGAACAATCACTGTCCAATTATTAAAGGACTGACCGTAAATCACCTACAGAACAATCACTATCCAATTATTAAAGGACTGACCGTAAATCACCTACAGAACAATCACTCTCCAATTATTAAAGGAGTGACCGTAAATCACCCACAGAACAATCACTGTCCAATTATTAAAGGACTGACCGTAAATCACCTACAGAACAATCACTGTCCAATTATTAAAGGACTGACCGTAAATCACCTACAGAACAATCACTGTCCAATTATTAAAGGACTGACCGTAAATCACCTACAGAACAATCACTATCCAATTATTAAAGGACTGACCGTAAATCACCTACAGAACAATCACTGTCCAATTATTAAAGGACTGACCGTAAATCACCTACAGAACAATCACTGTCCAATTATTAAAGGACTGACCGTAAATCACCTACAGAACAATCACTGTCCAATTATTAAAGGACTGACTGTAAATCACCTACAGAACAATCACTGTCCAATTATTAAAGGACTGACCGTAAATCACCTGCAGAACAATCACTGTCCAATTATTAAAGGACTGACCGTAAATCACCTACAGAACAATCACTGTCCAATTATTAAAGGACTGACCGTAAATCACCTACAGAACAATCACTGTCCAATTATTAAAGGACTGACCGTAAATCACCTACAGAACAATCACTGTCCAATTATTAAAGGACTGACAGTAAATCACCTACAGAACAATCACTATCCAATTATTAAAGGACTGACCGTAAATCACCTACAGAACAATCACTCTCCAATTATTAAAGGAGTGACCGTAAATCACCTACAGAACAATCACTATCCAATTATTAAAGGACTGACCGTAAATCACCTACAGAACAATCACTCTCCAATTATTAAAGGAGTGACCGTAAATCACCTACAGAACAATCACTATCCAATTATTAAAGGACTGACCGTAAATCACCGACAGAACAATCACTATACAATTATTAAAGGACTGACTGTAAATCAGCTACAGAACAATCACTGTCCAATTATTAAAGGACTGACCGTAAATCACCTGCAGAACAATCACTATCCTATTATTAAAGGACTGACCGTAAATCACCTACAGAACAATCACTGTCCAATTATTAAAGGACTGACCGTAAATCACCTGCAGAACAATCACTGTCCAATTATTAAAGGACTGACCGTAAATCACCTACAGAACACTCACTCTCCAATTATTAAAGGACTGACAGTAAATCACCGACAGAACAATCACTGACCAATTATTAAAGGACTGACTGTAAATCACCTACAGAACAATCACTGTCCAATTATTAAAGGACTGACCGTAAATCACCTACAGAACAATCACTATCCAATTATTAAAGGACTGACCGTAAATCACCTACTGAACAATCACTATCCAATTATTAAAGGACTGACCGTAAATCACCTACAGAACAATCACTGTCCAATTATTAAAGGACTGTCCGTAAATCACCTACAGAACACTCACTCTCCAATTATTAAAGGACTGACCGTAAATCACCTACTGAACAATCACTATCCAATTATTAAAGGACTGACCGTAAATCACCTACAGAACAATCACTGTCCAATTATTAAAGGACTGTCCGTAAATCACCTACAGAACACTCACTCTCCAATTATTAAAGGAATGACCGTAAATCACCTACTGAACAATCACTATCCAATTATTAAAGGACTGACCGTAAATCACCTCCAGAACAATCACTGTCCAATTATTAAAGGACTGTCCGTAAATCACCGACAGAACAATCACTGACCAATTATTAAAGGACTGACCGTAAATCACCTACAGAACAATCACTGTCCAATTATTAAAGGACTGACCGTAAATCACGTACAGAACAATCACTCTCCAATTATTAAAGGACGGACCGTAAATCACCGACAGAACAATCACTGACCAATTATTAAAGGACTGACTGTAAATCACCTACAGAACAATCACTGTCCAATTATTAAAGGACTGACCGTAAATCACCGACAGAACAATCACTGACCAATTATTAAAGGACTGACTGTAAATCACCTACAGAACAATCACAGTCCAATTATTAAAGGACTGACCGTAAATCACCTACAGAACAATCACTGTCCAATTATTGAAGGACTGACCGTAAATCACCTACAGAACAATCACTATCCAATTATTAAAGGACTGACAGTAAATCACCTACAGAACAATCACTGTCCAATTATTAAAGGACTGACCGTAAATCACCGACAGAACAATCACTGTCCAATTATTAAAGGACTGACCGTAAATCACCTACAGAACAATCACTGTCCAATTATTAAAGGACTGACCGTAAATCACCTACAGAACAATCACTGTCCAATTATTAAAGGTCTGACCGTAAATCACCTACAGAACAATCACTATCCAATTATTAAAGGACTGACCGTAAATCACCTACAGAACAATCACTCTCCAATTATTAAAGGAGTGACCGTAAATCACCTACAGAACAATCACTATCCAATTATTAAAGGACTGACCGTAAATCACCTACAGAACAATCACTGTCCAATTATTAAAGGACTGACCGTAAATCACCTACAGAACAATCACTGTCCAATTATTAAAGGACTGACCGTAAATCACCTACAGAACAATCACTATCCAATTATTAAAGGACTGACCGTAAATCACCTACAGAACAATCACTCTCCAATTATTAAAGGAGTGACCGTAAATCACCCACAGAACAATCACTGTCCAATTATTAAAGGACTGACTGTAAATCACCTACAGAACAATCACTGTCCAATTATTAAAGGACTGACCGTAAATCACCTACAGAACAATCACTGTCCAATTATTAAAGGACTGACCGTAAATCACCTACAGAACAATCACTGTCCAATTATTAAAGGACTGACTGTAAATCACCTACAGAACAATCACTGTCCAATTATTAAAGGACTGACTGTAAATCACCTACAGAACAATCACTGTCCAATTATTAAAGGACTGACCGTAAATCACCTACAGAACAATCACTGTCCAATTATTAAAGGACTGACCGTAAATCACCTACAGAACAATCACTGTCCAATTATTAAAGGACTGACCGTAAATCACCTACAGAACAATCACTATCCAATTATTAAAGGACTGACCGTAAATCACCTACAGAACAATCACTCTCCAATTATTAAAGGAGTGACCGTAAATCACCTACAGAACAATCACTATCCAATTATTAAAGGACTGACCGTAAATCACCTACAGAACAATCACTCTCCAATTATTAAAGGAGTGACCGTAAATCACCTACAGAACAATCACTATCCAATTATTAAAGGACTGACCGTAAATCACCGACAGAACAATCACTGTCCAATTATTAAAGGACTGACCATAAATCACCTACAGAACAATCACTGTCCAATTATTAAAGGACTGACCGTAAATCACCTACAGAACAATCACTGTCCAATTATTAAAGGACTGACCGTAAATCACCTACAGAACAATCACTGTCCAATTATTAAAGGACTGACCGTAAATCACCTACAGAACAATCACTGTCCAATTATTAAAGGACTGACCGTAAATCACCTACAGAACAATCACTGTCCAATTATTAAAGGACTGACCGTAAATCACCTACAGAACAATCACTATCCTATTATTAAAGGACTGACCGTAAATCACCTACAGAACAATCACTGTCCAATTATTAAAGGACTGACCGTAAATCACCTACAGAACAATCACTGTCCAATTATTAAAGGACTGACCGTAAATCACCTACAGAACAATCACTATCCAATTATTAAAGGACTGACCGTAAATCACCTACAGAACAATCACTCTCCAATTATTAAAGGAGTGACCGTAAATCACCTACAGAACAATCACTGTCCAATTATTAAAGGACTGACTGTAAATCACCTACAGAACAATCACTCTCCAATTATTAAAGGAGTGACCGTAAATCACCTACAGAACAATCACTATCCAATTATTAAAGGAGTGACCGTAAATCACCTACAGAACAATCACTATCCAATTATTAAAGGACTGACCGTAAATCACCTACAGAACAATCACTCTCCAATTATTAAAGGAGTGACCGTAAATCACCTACAGAACAATCACTATCCAATTATTAAAGGACTGACCGTAAATCACCGACAGAACAATCACTGTCCAATTATTAAAGGACTGACCATAAATCACCTACAGAACAATCACTGTCCAATTATTAAAGGACTGACCGTAAATCACCTACAGAACAATCACTGTCCAATTATTAAAGGACTGACCGTAAATCACCTACAGAACAATCACTGTCCAATTATTAAAGGACTGACCGTAAATCACCTACAGAACAATCACTGTCCAATTATTAAAGGACTGACCGTAAATCACCTACAGAACAATCACTGTCCAATTATTAAAGGACTGACCGTAAATCACCTACAGAACAATCACTATCCTATTATTAAAGGACTGACCGTAAATCACCTACAGAACAATCACTGTCCAATTATTAAAGGACTGACCGTAAATCACCTACAGAACAATCACTGTCCAATTATTAAAGGACTGACCGTAAATCACCTACAGAACAATCACTATCCAATTATTAAAGGACTGACCGTAAATCACCTACAGAACAATCACTCTCCAATTATTAAAGGAGTGACCGTAAATCACCTACAGAACAATCACTATCCAATTATTAAAGGACTGACCGTAAATCACCGACAGAACAATCACTATCCAATTATTAAAGGACTGACCGTAAATCACCTACAGAACAATCACTGTCCAATTATTAAAGGACTGACCGTAAATCACCTACAGAACAATCACTGTCCAATTATTAAAGGACTGACCGTAAATCACCTACAGAACAATCACTATCCAATTATTAAAGGACTGACCGTAAATCACCGACAGAACAATCACTATCCAATTATTAAAGGACTGACCGTAAATCACCTACAGAACAATCACTGTCCAATTATTAAAGGACTGACCGTAAATCACCGACAGAACAATCACTATCCAATTATTAAAGGACTGACCGTAAATCACCTACAGAACAATCACTATCCAATTATTAAAGGACTGACCGTAAATCACCTACAGAACAATCACTGTCCAATTATTAAAGGACTGACCGTAAATCACCGACAGAACAATCACTATCCAATTATTAAAGGACTGACCGTAAATCACCTACAGAACAATCACTGTCCAATTATTAAAGGACTGACCGTAAATCACCTACAGAACAATCACTCTCCAATTATTAAAGGACTGACCGTAAATCACCTACAGAACAATCACTCTCCAATTATTAAAGGAATGAACGTAAATCACCTACAGAACAATCACTATCCAATTATTAAAGGACTGACCGTAAATCACCTACAGAACAATCACTCTCCAATTATTAAAGGAGTGACCGTAAATCACCCACAGAACAATCACTGTCCAATTATTAAAGGACTGACCGTAAATCACCTACAGAACAATCACTGTCCTATTATTAAAGGACTGACCGTAAATCACCTACAGAACAATCACTATCCAATTATTAAAGGACTGACCGTAAATCACCTACAGAACAATCACTATCCAATTATTAAAGGACTGACCGTAAATCACCTACAGAACAATCACTGTCCAATTATTAAAGGACTGACTGTAAATCACCTACAGAACAATCACTGTCCAATTATTAAAGGACTGACCGTAAATCACCTACAGAACAATCACTGTCCAATTATTAAAGGACTGACCGTAAATCACCTACAGAACAATCACTGTCCAATTATTAAAGGACTGACCGTAAATCACCTACAGAACAATCACTGTCCAATTATTAAAGGACTGACTGTAAATCACCTACAGAACAATCACTGTCCAATTATTAAAGGACTGACCGTAAATCACCTACAGAACAATCACTGTCCAATTATTAAAGGACTGACTGTAAATCACCTACAGAACAATCACTGTCCAATTATTAAAGGACTGACCGTAAATCACCTACAGAACAATCACTGTCCTATTATTAAAGGACTGACCGTAAATCACCTACAGAACAATCACTATCCAATTATTAAAGGACTGACCGTAAATCACCTACAGAACAATCACTATCCAATTATTAAAGGACTGACCGTAAATCACCTACAGAACAATCACTGTCCAATTATTAAAGGACTGACTGTAAATCACCTACAGAACAATCACTGTCCAATTATTAAAGGACTGACCGTAAATCACCTACAGAACAATCACTGTCCAATTATTAAAGGACTGACCGTAAATCACCTACAGAACAATCACTGTCCAATTATTAAAGGACTGACCGTAAATCACCTACAGAACAATCACTGTCCAATTATTAAAGGACTGACCGTAAATCACCTACAGAACAATCACTGTCCAATTATTAAAGGACTGACCGTAAATCACCTACAGAACAATCACTGTCCAATTATTAAAGGACTGACCGTAAATCACCTACAGAACAATCACTGTCCAATTATTAAAGGACTGACCGTAAATCACCTACAGAACAATCACTATCCAATTATTAAAGGACTGACCGTAAATCACCTACAGAACAATCACTCTCCAATTATTAAAGGAGTGACCGTAAATCACCTACAGAACAATCACTATCCAATTATTAAAGGACTGACCGTAAATCACCTACAGAACAATCACTCTCCAATTATTAAAGGAGTGACCGTAAATCACCTACAGAACAATCACTGTCCAATTATTAAAGGACTGACTGTAAATCACCTACAGAACAATCACTGTCCAATTATTAAAGGACTGACCGTAAATCACCTACAGAACAATCACTGTCCAATTATTAAAGGACTGACCGTAAATCACCTGCAGAACAATCACTGTCCAATTATTAAAGGACTGACCGTAAATCACCTACAGAACAATCACTATCCAATTATTAAAGGACTGACTGTAAATCAGCTACAGAACAATCACTGTCCAATTATTAAAGGACTGACCGTAAATCACCTGCAGAACAATCACTGTCCAATTATTAAAGGACTGACCGTAAATCACCTACAGAACAATCACTGTCCAATTATTAAAGGACTGACCGTAAATCACCTACAGAACAATCACTATCCAATTATTAAAGGACTGACCGTAAATCACCTACAGAACAATCACTGTCCAATTATTAAAGGACTGACCGTAAATCACCTACAGAACAATCACTGTCCAATTATTAAAGGACTGACCGTAAATCACCTACAGAACAATCACTATCCTATTATTAAAGGACTGACCGTAAATCACCTACAGAACAATCACTATCCAATTATTAAAGGACTGACCGTAAATCACCTACAGAACAATCACTATCCTATTATTAAAGGACTGACTGTAAATCACCTACAGAACAATCACTGTCCAATTATTAAAGGACTGACCGTAAATCACCTACATAACAATCACTATCCAATTATTAAAGGACTGACTGTAAATCACCTACAGAACAATCACTGTCCAATTATTAAAGGACTGACCGTAAATCACCTACATAACAATCACTATCCTATTATTAAAGGACTGACTGTAAATCACCTACAGAACAATCACTGTCCAATTATTAAAGGACTGACCGTAAATCACCTACAGAACAATCACTATCCTATTATTAAAGGACTGACTGTAAATCACCTGCAGAACAATCACTGTACAATTATTAAAGGACTGACCGTAAATCACCTACAGAACAATCACTGTACAATTATTAAAGGACTGACTGTAAATCACCTACAGAACAATCACTGTCCAATTATTAAAGGACTGACCGTAAATCACCTACAGAACAATCACTGTACAATTATTAAAGGACTGACTGTAAATCACCTACCGAACAATCACTGTCCAATTATTAAAGGACTGACCGTAAATCACCTACAGAACAATCACTGTCCAATTATTAAAGGACTGACCGTAAATCACCTACAGAACAATCACTATCCTATTATTAAAGGACTGACCGTAAATCACCTACAGAACAATCACTGTCCAATTATTAAAGGACTGACCATAAATCACCTACAGAACAATCACTGTCCAATTATTAAAGGACTGACCGTAAATCACCTGCAGAACAATCACTGTCCAATTATTAAAGGACTAACCGTAAATCACCTACAGAACAATCACTGTCCAATTATTAAAGGACTGACCGGAAATCACCTGCAGAACAATCACTGTCCAATTATTAAAGGACTGACCGTAAATCACCTACAGAACAATCACTGTCCAATTATTAAAGGACTGACTGTCAATCACCTACAGAACAATCACTGTCCAATTATGAAAGGACTGACCGTAAATCACCTACAGAACAATCACTGTCCAATTATTAAAGGACTGACTGTAAATCACCTACAGAACAATCACTATCCAATTATTAAAGGACTGAACGTAAAGCACCTACAGAACAATCACTGTCCAATTATTAAAGGACTGACTGTAAATCACCGACAGAACAATCACAGTCCAATTATTAAAGGACTGACTGTAAATCACCTACAGAACAATCACAGTCCAATTATTAAAGGACTGACTGTAAATCACCTACAGAACAATCACTGTCCAATTATTAAAGGACTGACCATAAATCACCTACAGAACAATCACTATCCAATTATTAAAGGACTGACCGTAAATCACCTGCAGAACAATCACTATCCAATTATTAAAGGACTGACTGTAAATCACCTACAGAACAATCACTATCCAATTATTAAAGGACTGACCGTAAATCACCTGCAGAACAATCACTATCCAATTATTAAAGGACTGAACGTAAATCACCTACAGAACAATCACTGTCCAATTATTAAAGGACTGACCGTAAATCACCTACAGAACAATCACTGTCCAATTATTAAAGGACTGACTGTAAATCACCGACAGAACAATCACAGTCCAATTATTAAAGGACTGACCGTAAAGCACCTACAGAACAATCACTGTCCAATTATTAAAGGACTGACTGTAAATCACCGACAGAACAATCACAGTCCAATTATTAAAGGACTGACTGTAAATCACCTACAGAACAATCACTGTCCAATTATTAAAGGACTGACCATAAATCACCTACAGAACAATCACTATCCAATTATTAAAGGACTGACCGTAAATCACCTGCAGAACAATCACTATCCAATTATTAAAGGACTGAACGTAAATCACCTGCAGAACAATCACTGTCCAATTATTAAAGGACTGACCGTAAATCACCTACAGAACAATCACAGTCCAATTATTAAAGGACTGACCGTAAATCACCTACAGAACAATCACAGTCCAATTATTAAAGGACTGACTGTAAATCACCTACAGAACAATCACAGTCCAATTATAAAAGGACTGACAGTAAATCACCTACAGAACAATCACTGTCCAATTATTAAAGGACTGACCGTAAATCACCTACAGAACAATCACTGTCCAATTATTAAAGGACTGACCGTAAATCACCTACAGAACAATCACTGTCCAATTATTAAAGGACTGACCGTAAATCACCTACAAAACAATCACTGTCCAATTATTAAAGGACTGACCGTAAATCACCGACAGAACAATCACTGTCCAATTATTAAAGGACTAACCGTAAATCACCTACAGAACAATCACTGTCCAATTATTAAAGGACTGACTGTAAATCACCTACAGAACAATCACAGTCCAATTATTAAAGGACTGACCGTAAATCACCTACAGAACAATCACTGTCCAATTATTAGAGGACTGACCGTAAATCACCTACAGAACAATCACTGTCCAATTATTAAAGGACTGACCGTAAATCACCTACAGCGCAATCACTGTCCAATTATTAAAGGACTGAACGTAAATCACCTACAGAACAATCACTGTCCAATTATTAAAGGACTGACCGTAAATCACCTACAGAACAATCACAGTCCAATTATTAGAGGACTGACCGTAAATCACCTACAGAACAATCACTGTCCAATTATTAAAGGACTGACCGTAAATCACCTACAGCGCAATCACTGTCCAATTATTAAAGGACTGACCGTAAATCACCTACAGAACAATCACTGTCCAATTATTAAAGGACTGACCGTAAATCACCAACAGAACAATCACTGTCCAATTATTAAAGGACTGACCATAAATCACCTACAGAACAATCACTGTCCAATTATTAAAGTACTGACCGTAAATCACCTACAGAACAATCACTGTCCAATTATTAAAGGACTGACCGTAAATCACCTACAGAACAATCACTGTCCAATTATTAAAGGACAGACCGTAAATCACCTACAGAACAATCACTGTCCAATTATTAAAGGACTGACCGTAAATCACCTACAGAACAATCACTATCCGATTATTAAAGGAATGAACGTAAATCACCTACAGAACAATCACTATCCAATTATTAAAGGAATGAACGTAAATCACCTACAGAACAATCACTGACCAATTATTAAAGGACTGAACGTAAATCACCTACAGAACAATCACTGTCCAATTATTAAAGGACTGACCGTAAATCACCTACAGAACAATCACTGTACAATTATAAAAGGACTGACCGTAAATCACCTACAGAACAATCACTGTCCAATTATTAAAGTACAGACCGTAAATCACCTACAGAACAATCACTGTCCAATTATTAAAGGACTGACTGTAAATCACCTACAGAACAATCACTATCCAATTATTAAAGGAATGAACGTAAATCACCTACAGAACAATCACTGTCCAATTATTAAAGGACTGACTGTAAATCACCTACAGAACAACCACTATCCAATTATTAAAGGACTGAACGTAAATCACCCGCAGAACAATCACTGTCCAATTCTTAAAGGACTGAACGTAAATCACCTACAGAACAATCACTGTCCAATTATTAAAGGACTGACTGTAAATCACCGACAGAACAATCACAGTCCAATTATTAAAGGACTGACTGTAAATCACCTACAGAACAATCACAGTCCAATTATTAAAGGACTGACTGTAAATCACCTACAGAACAATCACAGTCCAATTATTAAAGGACTGACTGTAAATCACCTACAGAACAATCACTATCCAATTATTAAAGGACTGAACGTAAATCACCTACAGAACAATCACTATCCAATTATTAAAGGACTGAACGTAAATCACCTGCAGAACAATCACTGTCCAATTATTAAAGGACTGACTGTAAATCACCTACAGAACAATCACAGTCCAATTATTAAAGGACTGACCGTAAATCACCTACAGAACAATCACTGTCCAATTATTAAAGGACTGACCGTAAATCACATACAGAACAATCACTGTCCAATTATTAAAGGAATGACCGTAAATCACCTACAGAACAATCACTGTCCAATTATTAAAGGACTGACCGTAAATCACCTACAGAACAATCACAGTCCAATTATTAAAGGACTGGCCGTAAATCACCTACAGAGCAATCACTGTCCAATTATTAAAGGACTGACCGTAAATCACCTACAGAACAATCACTGTCCAATTATTAAAGGACTGACCGTAAATCACCTACAGAACAATCACTGTCCAATTATTAAAGGACTGACCGTAAATCACCTACAGAACAATCACTGTCCAATTATTAAAGGACTGACCGTAAATCACCTACAGAACAATCACTGTCCAATTATTAAAGGACTGACAGTAAATCACCTACAGAACAATCACTGTCCAATTATTAAAGGACTGACCGTAAATCACCTACAGAACAATCACTGTCCAATTATTAAAGGACTGACCGTAAATCACCTACAGAACAATGACTGTCCAATTATTAAAGGACTGACCGTAAATCACCTACAAAACAATCACTGTCCAATTATTAAAGGACTGACCGTAAATCACCTACAGAACAATCACTGTCCAATTATTAAAGGACTAACCGTAAATCACCTACAGAACAATCACTGTCCAATTATTAAAGGACTGACTGTAAATCACCTGCAGAACAATCACTGTCCAATTATTAAAGGACTGACCGTAAATCACCTACAGAACAATCACTGTCCAATTATTAAAGGACTGACCGTAAATCACCTACAGAACAATCACTATCCGATTATTAAAGGAATGAACGTAAATCACCTACAGAACAATCACTATCCAATTATTAAAGGAATGAACGTAAATCACCTACAGAACAATCACTGACCAATTATTAAAGGACTGAACGTAAATCACCTACAGAACAATCACTGTCCAATTATTAAAGGACTGAACGTAAATCACCTACAGAACAATCACTGTACAATTATAAAAGGACTGACCGTAAATCACCTACAGAACAATCACTGTCCAATTATTAAAGTACAGACCGTAAATCACCTACAGAACAATCACTGTCCAATTATTAAAGGACTGACTGTAAATCACCTACAGAACAATCACTATCCAATTATTAAAGGAATGAACGTAAATCACCTACAGAACAATCACTGTCCAATTATTAAAGGACTGACTGTAAATCACCTACAGAACAACCACTATCCAATTATTAAAGGACTGAACGTAAATCACCCGCAGAACAATCACTGTCCAATTCTTAAAGGACTGAACGTAAATCACCTACAGAACAATCACTGTCCAATTATTAAAGGACTGACTGTAAATCACCGACAGAACAATCACAGTCCAATTATTAAAGGACTGACTGTAAATCACCTACAGAACAATCACAGTCCAATTATTAAAGGACTGACTGTAAATCACCTACAGAACAATCACTATCCAATTATTAAAGGACTGAACGTAAATCACCTACAGAACAATCACTATCCAATTATTAAAGGACTGAACGTAAATCACCTGCAGAACAATCACTGTCCAATTATTAAAGGACTGACCGTAAATCACCTACAGAACAATCACTGTCCAATTATTAAAGGACTGACTGTAAATCACCTACAGAACAATCACAGTCCAATTATTAAAGGACTGACAGTAAATCTCCTACAGAACAATCACTGTCCAATTATTAAAGGACTGACCGTAAATCACCTACAGAACAATCACTGTCCAATTATTAAAGGACTGACAGTAAATCACCTACAGAACAATCACTATCCAATTATTAAAGGACTGACAGTAAATCTCCTACAGAACAATCACAGTCCAATTATTAAAGGACTGACAGTAAATCTCCTACAGAACAATCACTGTCCAATTATTAAAGGACTGACCGTAAATCACCTACAGAACAATCACTGTCCAATTATTAAAGGACTGACTGTAAATCACCTACAGAACAATCACAGTCCAATTATTAAAGGACTGACAGTAAATCTCCTACAGAACAATCACTGTCCAATTATTAAAGGACTGACCGTAAATCACCTACAGAACAATCACTGTCCAATTATTAAAGGACTGACAGTAAATCTCCTACAGAACAATCACTATCCAATTATTAAAGGAATGAACGTAAATCACCTACAGAACAATCACTGTCCAATTATTAAAGGACTGACTGTAAATCACCTACAGAACAACCACTATCCAATTATTAAAGGACTGAACGTAAATCACCCGCAGAACAATCACTGTCCAATTCTTAAAGGACTGAACGTAAATCACCTACAGAACAATCACTGTCCAATTATTAAAGGACTGACTGTAAATCACCGACAGAACAATCACAGTCCAATTATTAAAGGACTGACTGTAAATCACCTACAGAACAATCACAGTCCAATTATTAAAGGACTGACTGTAAATCACCTACAGAACAATCACTATCCAATTATTAAAGGACTGAACGTAAATCACCTACAGAACAATCACTATCCAATTATTAAAGGACTGAACGTAAATCACCTACAGAACAATCACTGTCCTATTATTAAAGGACTGACCGTAAATCACCTACAGAACAATCACTATCCAATTATTAAAGGACTGACCGTAAATCACCTGCAGAACAATCACTGTCCAATTATTAAAGGACTGACCGTAAATCACCTACAGAACAATCACTATCCAATTATTAAAGGACTGACCGTAAATCACCTACAGAACAATCACTGTCCTATTATTAAAGGACTGACCGTAAATCACCTACAGAACAATCACTATCCAATTATTAAAGGACTGACCGTAAATCACCTGCAGAACAATCACTGTCCAATTATTAAAGGACTGACCGTAAATCACCTACAGAACAATCACTGTCCAATTATTAAAGGACTGACTGTAAATCACCTACAGAACAATCACAGTCCAATTATTAAAGGACTGACAGTAAATCTCCTACAGAACAATCACTGTCCAATTATTAAAGGACTGACCGTAAATCACCTACAGAACAATCACTGTACAATTATTAAAGGACTGACCGTAAATCACCTACAGAACAATGACTGTCCAATTATTAAAGGACTGACTGTAAATCACCTACAGAACAATCACAGTCCAATTATTAAAGGACTGACAGTAAATCTCCTACAGAACAATCACTGTCCAATTATTAAAGGACTGACCGTAAATCACCTACAGAACAATCACTGTCCAATTATTAAAGGACTGACCGTAAATCACCTACAGAACAATCACTGTCCAATTATTAAAGGACTGACCGTAAATCACCTACAGAACAATGACTGTCCAATTATTAAAGGACTGACCGTAAATCACCTACAAAACAATCACTGTCCAATTATTAAAGGACTGACCGTAAATCACCTACAGAACAATCACTGTCCAATTATTAAAGGACTAACCGTAAATCACCTACAGAACAATCACTGTCCAATTATTAAAGGACTGACTGTAAATCACCTGCAGAACAATCACTGTCCAATTATTAAAGGACTGACCGTAAATCACCTACAGAACAATCACTATCCAATTATTAAAGGACTGACCGTAAATCACCTACAGAACAATCACTGTCCAATTATTAAAGGACTAACCGTAAATCACCTACAGAACAATCACTGTCCAATTATTAAGGACTGACTGTAAATCACCTACAGAACAATCACAGTCCAATTATTAAAGGACTGACAGTAAATCACCTGCAGAACAATCACTGTCCAATTATTAAAGGACTGACCGTAAATCACCTACCGAACAATCACTGTCCAATTATTAAAGGACTGACCGTAAATCACCAAACAGAGCAATCACTGTCCAATTATTAAAGGACTGACCGTAAATCACCTACAGAACAATCACTGTCCAATTATTAAAGGACTGACCGTAAATCACCTACAGAACAATCACTGTCCAATTATTAAAGGACTGACCGTAAATCACCTACAGAACAATCACTGTCCAATTATTAAATGACTAACCGTAAATCACCTACAGAACAATCACTGTCCAATTATTAAATGACTAACCGTAAATCACCTACAGAACAATCACTGTCCAATTATTAAAGGACTGACCGTAAATCACCTACAGAACAATCACTGTCCAATTATTAAAGGACTGACCGTAAATCACCTACAGAACAATCACTGCCCAATTATTAAAGGACTGACCGTAAATCAACTACAGAACAATCACTATCCAATTATTAAAGGACTGACCGTAAATCACCTACAGAACAATCACTGTCCAATTATTAAAGCACTGACCGTAAATCACCTACAGAACAATCACTATCCTATTATTAAAGAACTGACCGTAAAACACCTAAAGAACAATCACTGTCCAATTATTAAAGGACTGACTGTAAATCACCGACAGAACAATCACTGACCAATTATTAAAGGACTGACCATAAATCACCTACAGAACAATCACTGTCCAATTATTAAAGGACTGACCGTAAATCACCTACAGAACAATCACTGTCCAATTATTAAAGGACTGACCGTAAATCACCGACAGAACAATCACTGTCCAATTATTAAAGGATTGACCGTAAATCACCTACAGAACAATCACTGTCCAATTATTAAAGGACTGACCGTAAATCACCTACAGAACAATCACTATCCAATTATTAAAGGACTGACTGTAAATCACCTACTGAACAATCACTGTCCAATTATTAAAGGATTGACCGTAAATCACCTACAGAACAATCACTGTCCAATTATTAAAGGACTGACCGTAAATCACCTACAGAACAATCACTGTCCAATTATTAAAGGAATGACCGTAAATCACCTACAGAACAATCACTATCCAATTATTAAAGGACTGACCGTAAATCACCTACAGAACAATCACTATCCAATTATTAAAGGACTGACCGTAAATCACCTACAGAACAATCACTGTCCAATTATTAAAGGAATGACCGTAAATCACCTACAGAACAATCACTATCCAATTATTAAAGGACTGACCGTAAATCACCTACAGAACAATCACTATCCAATTATTAAAGGACTGACCGTAAATCACCTACAGAATAATCACTATCCAATTATTAAAGCACTGACCGTGAATCACCGACAGAACAATCACTGTCCAATTATTAAAGGACTGACCGCAAATCACCTACAGAACAGTCACTATCCAATTATTAAAGGACTGACCGTAAATCACCTACAGAACAATCACTATCCAATTATTAAAGGACTGACCGTAAATCACCTACAGAACAATCATTGTCCAATTATTAAAGGACTGACCGTAAATCACCTACAGAACAATCACTGTCCAATTATTAAAGGACTGACCGGAAATCACCGACAGAACAAGCATTGTACAATGATTAAAGGACTGACAGTAAATCAGCGACAGAACAATCACTGTCCAATTATTAAAGGACTGACCGTAAATCACCTACAGAACAATCACTGTCCAATTATTAAAGGACTGACAGTAAATCACCTACAGAACAATCACTGTCCAATTATTAAAGGACTGACTGTAAATCACCTACAGAACAATCACTGTCCAATTATTAAAGGACTGACCGTAAATCACCTACAGAACAATCACTATCCAATTATTAAAGCACTGACCGTGAATCACCGACAGAACAATCACTGTCCAATTATTAAAGGACTGACCGTAAATCACCTACAGAACAGTCACTGTCCAATTATTAAAGGACTGACCGTAAATCACCTACAGAACAATCACTATCCAATTATTAAAGCACTGACCGTGAATCACCGACAGAACAATCACTGTCCAATTATTAAAGGACTGACCGTAAATCACCTACAGAACAATCACTGTCCAATTATTAAAGGACTGACAGTAAATCACCTACAGAACAATCACTGTCCAATTATTAAAGGACTGACCGTAAATCACCTACAGAACAATCACTATCCAATTATTAAAGCACTGACCGTGAATCACCGACAGAACAATCACTGTCCAATTATTAAAGGACTGACCGTAAATCACCTACAGAACAATCACTGTCCAATTATTAAAGGACTGACAGTAAATCACCTACAGAACAATCACTGTCCAATTATTAAAGGACTGACCGTAAATCACCTACAGAACAATCACTATCCAATTATTAAAGGACTGACTGTAAATCACCTACAGAACAATCACTGTCCAATTATTAAAGGACTGACCGTAAATCACCTACAGAACAATCACTGTCCAATTATTAAAGGACTGACCGTAAATCACCTACAGAACAATCACTGTCCAATTATTAAAGGACTGACCGTAAATCACCTACAGAACAATCACTGTCCAATTATTAAAGGACTGACCGTAAATCACCTACAGAACAATCACTGTCCAATTATTAAAGGACTGACTGTAAATCACCTACAGAACAATCACTGTCCAATTATTAAAGGACTGACTGTAAATCACCTACAGAACAATCACTGTCCAATTATTAAAGGACTGACCGTAAATCACCTACAGAACAATCACTGTCCAATTATTAAAGGACTGACCGTAAATCACCTACAGAACAATCACTATCCAATTATTAAAGGACTGACTGTAAATCACCTACAGAACAATCACTGTCCAATTATTAAAGGACTGACCGTAAATCACCTACAGAACAATCACTGTCCAATTATTAAAGGACTGACCGTAAATCACCTACAGAACAATCACTGTCCAATTATTAAAGGACTGACTGTAAATCACCTACAGAACAATCACTGTCCAATTATTAAAGGACTGACCGTAAATCACCTACAGAACAATCACTGTCCAATTATTAAAGGACTGACTGTAAATCACCTACAGAACAATCACTGTCCAATTATTAAAGGACTGACCGTAAATCACCTACAGAACAATCACTATCCAATTATTAAAGGACTGACCGTAAATCACCTACAGAACAATCACTGTCCAATTATTAAAGGACTGACCGTAAATCACCTACAGAACAGTCACTATCCAATTATTAAAGGACTGACCGTAAATCACCTACAGAACAATCACTGTCCAATTATTAAAGGAATGACCGTAAATCACCTACAGAACAATCACTATCCAATTATTAAAGGACTGACCGTAAATCACCTACAGAACAATCACTATCCAATTATTAAAGGACTGACCGTAAATCACCTACAGAATAATCACTATCCAATTATTAAAGCACTGACCGTGAATCACCGACAGAACAATCACTGTCCAATTATTAAAGGACTGACCGCAAATCACCTACAGAACAGTCACTATCCAATTATTAAAGGACTGACCGTAAATCACCTACAGAACAATCACTATCCAATTATTAAAGGACTGACCGTAAATCACCTACAGAACAATCATTGTCCAATTATTAAAGGACTGACCGTAAATCACCTACAGAACAATCACTGTCCAATTATTAAAGGACTGACCGGAAATCACCGACAGAACAAGCATTGTACAATGATTAAAGGACTGACAGTAAATCAGCGACAGAACAATCACTGTCCAATTATTAAAGGACTGACCGTAAATCACCTACAGAACAATCACTATCCAATTATTAAAGGACTGACCGTAAATCACCTACAGAACAATCACTGTCCAATTATTAAAGGACTGACCGTAAATCACCTACAGAACAATCACTGTCCAATTATTAAAGGACTGACAGTAAATCACCTACAGAACAATCACTGTCCAATTATTAAAGGACTGACCGTAAATCACCTACAGAACAATCACTATCCAATTATTAAAGCACTGACCGTGAATCACCGACAGAACAATCACTGTCCAATTATTAAAGGACTGACCGTAAATCACCTACAGAACAATCACTGTCCAATTATTAAAGGACTGACAGTAAATCACCTACAGAACAATCACTGTCCAATTATTAAAGGACTGACCGTAAATCACCTACAGAACAATCACTATCCAATTATTAAAGGACTGACTGTAAATCACCTACAGAACAATCACTGTCCAATTATTAAAGGACTGACTGTAAATCACCTACAGAACAATCACTGTCCAATTATTAAAGGACTGACCGTAAATCACCTACAGAACAATCACTGTCCAATTATTAAAGGACTGACTGTAAATCACCTACAGAACAATCACTGTCCAATTATTAAAGGACTGACCGTAAATCACCTACAGAACAATCACTATCCAATTATTAAAGCACTGACCGTGAATCACCGACAGAACAATCACTGTCCAATTATTAAAGGACTGACCGTAAATCACCTACAGAACAGTCACTATCCAATTATTAAAGGACTGACCGTAAATCACCTACAGAACAATCACTGTCCAATTATTAAAGGACTGACAGTAAATCAGCAACAGAACAATCACTGTCCAATTATTAAAGGGCTGACCGTAAATCACCTACAGAACAATCACTGTCCAATTATTAAAGGACTGACCGTAAATCACCTACAGAACAATCACTGTCCAATTATTAAAGGACTGACCATGAATCACCGACAGAACAATCACTGTCCAATTATTAAAGGACTGACCGTAAATCACCTACAGAACAATCACTGTCCAATTATTAAAGGACTGACAGTAAATCACCTACAGAACAATCACTGTCCAATTATTAAAGGACTGACCGTAAATCACCTACAGAACAATCACTATCCAATTATTAAAGGACTGACCGTAAATCACCTACAGAACAATCACTGTCCAATTATTAAAGGACTGACCGTAAATCACCGACAGAACAATCACTGTCCAATTATTAAAGGACTGACCGTAAATCACCTACAGAACAATCACTATCCAATTATTAAAGGACTGACAGTAAATCACCTACAGAACAATCACTATCCAATTATTAAAGGACTGACAGTAAATCACCTACAGAACAATCACTATCCAATTATTAAAGGACTGACCGTAAATCACCTACAGAATAATCACTATCCAATTATTAAAGCACTGACCGTGAATCACCGACAGAACAATCACTGTCCAATTATTAAAGGACTGACTGTAAATCACCTACAGAACAGTCACTATCCAATTATTAAAGGACTGACCGTAAATCACCTACAGAACAATCACTATCCAATTATTAAAGGACTGACCGTAAATCACCTACAGAACAATCATTGTCCAATTATTAAAGGACTGACCGTAAATCACCTACAGAACAATCACTGTCCAATTATTAAAGGACTGACCGGAAATCACCGACAGAACAAGCATTGTACAATGATTAAAGGACTGACAGTAAATCAGCGACAGAACAATCACTGTCCAATTATTAAAGGACTGACCGTAAATCACCTACAGAACAATCACTGTCCAATTATTAAAGGACTGACAGTAAATCACCTACAGAACAATCACTGTCCAATTATTAAAGGACTGACTGTAAATCACCTACAGAACAATCACTGTCCAATTATTAAAGGACTGACCGTAAATCACCTACAGAACAATCACTGTCCAATTATTAAAGGACTGACTGTAAATCACCTACAGAACAATCACTGTCCAATTATTAAAGGACTGACCGTAAATCACCGACAGAACAATCACTATCCAATTATTAAAGGACTGACAGTAAATCAGCAACAGAACAATCACTGTCCAATTATTAAAGGACTGACCGTAAATCACCTACAGAACAATCACTGTCCAATTATTAAAGGGCTGACCGTAAATCACCTACAGAACAATCACTGTCCAATTATTAAAGGACTGACAGTAAATCACCTACAGAACAATCACTGTCCAATTATTAAAGGACTGACAGTAAATCACCTACAGAACAATCACTGTCCAATTATTAAAGGACTGACCGTCAATCACCTACAGAACAATCACTATCCAATTATTAAAGAACTGACCGTAAATCACCTACAGAACAATCACTGTCCAATTATTAAAGGACTGACCGGAAATCACCGACAGAACAATCATTGTACAATGATTAAAGGACTGACCTTAAATCACCTACAGAACAATCACTGTCCAATTATTAAAGGAATGACCGTAAATCACCTACAGAACAATCACTGTCCAATTATTAAAGGACTGACCGGAAATCACCGACAGAACAATCACTGTCCAATTATTAAAGGACTGACCGTAAATCACCTACAGAACAATCACTGTCCAATTATTAAAGGACTGACCGTAAATCACCGACAGAACAATCACTGTCCAATTATTAAAGGACTGACAGTAAATCACCTACAGAACAATCACTATCCAATTATTAAAGGACTGACCGGAAATCACCTACGGAACAAGCACTGTCCAATCATTAAAGGACTGACAGTAAATCACCTACAGAACAATCACTATCCAATTATTAAAGGACTGACCGGAAATCACCTACGGAACAATCACTGTCCAATCATTAAAGGACTGACAGTAAATCACCGACAGAACAATCTCTGTCCAATTATTAAAGGACTGACCGTAAATCACCTGCAGAACAATCACTGTCCAATTATTAAAGGACTGACCGTAAATCACCTACAGAACAATCACTGTCCAATTATTAAAGGACTGACCGTAAATCACCTACAGAACAATCACTATCCAATTATTAAAGGACTGACCGTAAATCACCTACAGAACAATCACTGTTCAATTATTAAAGGACTGACCATAAATCACCTACAGAACAATCACTGTCCAATTATTAAAGGACTGACCGTAAATCACCGACAGAACAATCACTGTCCAATTATTAAAGGACTGACCGTAAATCACCGACAGAACAATCACTGTCCAATTATTAAAGGACTGACCGTAAATCACCTACAGAACAATCACTGTCCAATTATTAAAGGACTGACAGTAAATCACCGACAGAACAATCACTGTCCAATTATTAAAGGACTGACCGTAAATCACCTACAGAACAATCACTGTCCAATTATTAAAGGACTGACAGTAAATCACCTACAGAACAATCACTATCCAATTATTAAAGGACTGACCGTAAATCACCTACAGAACAATCACTGTCCAATTATTAAAGGACTGACCGTAAATCACCTACAGAACAATCACTATCCAATTATTAAAGGACTGACCGTAAATCACCTACAGAACAATCATTGTCCAATTATTAAAGGACTGACCGTAAATCACCTACAGAACAATCACTATCCAATTATTAAAGGACTGACCGTAAATCACCTACAGAACAATCATTGTCCAATTATTAAAGGACTGACCGTAAATCACCTACAGAACAATCACTGTCCAATTATTAAAGGACTGACCGGAAATAACCGACAGAACAAGCATTGTACAATGATTAAAGGACTGACCGTAAATCACCTACAGAACAATCACTGTCCAATTATTAAAGGACTGACCGTAAATCACCTACAGAACAATCACTGTCCAATTATTAAAGGACTGACCGTAAATCACCTACAGAACAATCACTATCCAATTATTAAAGGACTGACAGTAAATCACCTACAGAACAATCACTGTCCAATTATTAAAGGACTGACCGTAAATCACCTACAGAACAATCACTATCCAATTATTAAAGGACTGACAGTAAATCACCTACAGAACAATCACTGTCCAATTATTAAAGGACTGACCGTAAATCACCTACAGAACAATCACTATCCAATTATTAAAGGACTGACAGTAAATCACCTACAGAACAATCACTGTCCAATTATTAAAGGACTGACAGTAAATCACCTACAGAACAATCACTGTCCAATTATTAAAGGACAGGCCGTAAATCACCTACAGAACAATTACTGTCCAATTATTAAAGGACTGACCGTAAATCACCTACAGAACAATCACTGTCCAATTATTAAAGGACTGACCGTAAATCACCTACAGAACAATCACTGTCCAATTATTAAAGGACTGACCGTAAATCACCTACAGAACAATCACTATCCAATTATTAAAGGTCTGACCGTAAATCACCGACAGAACAATCACTGTCCAATTATTCAAGGACTGACCGTAAATCACCTACAGAACAATCACTATCCAATTATTAAAGCACTGAACGTAAATCACCTACAGAACAATCACTGTCCAATTATTAAAGGACTGACCGTAAATCACCTACAGAACAGTCACTATCCAATTATTAAAGGACTGACCGTAAATCACCTACAGAACAATCACTATCCAATTATTAAAGGACTGACCGTAAATCACCTACAGAACAATCATTGTCCAATTATTAAAGGACTGACCGTAAATCACCTACAGAACAATCACTGTCCAATTATTAAAGGACTGACCGGAAATCACCGACAGAACAAGCATTGTACAATGATTAAAGGACTGACAGTAAATCAGCGACAGAACAATCACTGTCCAATTATTAAAGGACTGACCGTAAATCACCTACAGAACAATCACTGTCCAATTATTAAAGGACTGACAGTAAATCACCTACAGAACAATCACTGTCCAATTATTAAAGGACTGACCGTAAATCACCTACAGAACAATCACTGTCCAATTATTAAAGAACTGACCGTAAATCACCTACAGAACAATCACTGTCCAATTATTAAAGGACTGACCGTAAATCACCTACAGAACAATCACTGTCCAATTATTAAAGGACTGACCGTAAATCACCTACAGAACAATCACTGTCCAATTATTAAAGGACTGACTGTAAATCACCTACAGAACAATCACTGTCCAATTATTAAAGGACTGACAGTAAATCAGCAACAGAACAATCACTGTCCAATTATTAAAGGGCTGACCGTAAATCACCTACAGAACAATCACTGTCCAATTATTAAAGGACTGACAGTAAATCACCTACAGAACAATCACTGTCCAATTATTAAAGGACTGACAGTAAATCACCTACAGAACAATCACTGTCCAATTATTAAAGGACTGACCGTCAATCACCTACAGAACAATCACTGTCCAATTATTAAAGGACTGACCGTAAATCACCTACAGAACAATCACTGTCCAATTATTAAAGGACTGACTGTAAATCACCGACAGAACAATCACTGTCCAATTATTAAAGGAATGACCGTAAATCACCTACAGAACAATCACTATCCAATTATTAAAGGACTGACCGTAAATCACCTACAGAACAATCACTATCCAATTATTAAAGGACTGACCGTAAATCACCTACAGAACAATCATTGTCCAATTATTAAAGGACTGACAGTAAATCACCTACAGAACAATCACTATCCAATTATTAAAGGACTGACCGTAAATCACCTACAGAACAATCACTATCCAATTATTAAAGGACTGACCGTAAATCACCTACAGAATAATCACTATCCAATTATTAAAGCACTGACCGTGAATCACCGACAGAACAATCACTGTCCAATTATTAAAGGACTGACCGCAAATCACCTACAGAACAGTCACTATCCAATTATTAAAGGACTGACCGTAAATCACCTACAGAACAATCACTATCCAATTATTAAAGGACTGACCGTAAATCACCTACAGAACAATCATTGTCCAATTATTAAAGGACTGACCGTAAATCACCTACAGAACAATCACTGTCCAATTATTAAAGGACTGACCGGAAATCACCGACAGAACAAGCATTGTACAATGATTAAAGGACTGACAGTAAATCAGCGACAGAACAATCACTGTCCAATTATTAAAGGACTGACCGTAAATCACCTACAGAACAATCACTGTCCAATTATTAAAGGACTGACAGTAAATCACCTACAGAACAATCACTGTCCAATTATTAAAGGACTGACTGTAAATCACCTACAGAACAATCACTGTCCAATTATTAAAGGACTGACCGTAAATCACCTACAGAACAATCACTGTCCAATTATTAAAGGACTGACTGTAAATCACCTGCAGAACAATCACTGTACAATTATTAAAGGACTGACCGTAAATCACCTACAGAACAATCACTGTCCAATTATTAAAGGGCTGACCGTAAATCACCTACAGAACAATCACTGTCCAATTATTAAAGGACTGACAGTAAATCACCTACAGAACAATCACTGTCCAATTATTAAAGGACTGACAGTAAATCACCTACAGAACAATCACTGTCCAATTATTAAAGGACTGACCGTCAATCACCTACAGAACAATCACTGGCCAATTATTAAAGGACTGACCGTAAATCACCTACAGAACAATCACTATCCAATTATTAAAGGACTGACCGTAAATCACCTACAGAACAATCACTGTTCAATTATTAAAGGACTGACCGTAAATCACCTACAGAACAATCACTGTTCAATTATTAAAGGACTGACCGTAAATCACCTACAGAACAATCACTATCCAATTATTAAAGAACTGACCATGAATCACCGACAGAACAATCACTGTCCAATTATTAAAGGAATGACCGTAAATCACCTACAGAACAATCACTATCCAATTATTAAAGGACTGACCGTAAATCACCTACAGAACAATCACTGTCCAATCATTAAAGGACTGACAGTAAATCACCTACAGAACAATCACTGTCCAATTATTAAAGGACTGACCGGAAATCACCGACAGAACAATCATTGTACAATGATTAAAGGACTGACCTTAAATCACCTACAGAACAATCACTGTCCAATCATTAAAGGACTGACAGTAAATCACCTACAGAACAATCACTATCCAATTATTAAAGGACTGACCGTAAATCACTTACAGAACAATCACTGTCCAATTATTAAAGGACTGACAGTAAATCACCTACAGAACAATCACTATCCAATTATTAAAGGACTGACAGTAAATCACCTACAGAACAATCACTATCCAATTATTAAAGGACTGACCGTAAATCACCTACAGAACAATCACTGTCCAATTATTAAAGGACTGACCGGAAATCACCTACAGAACAATCACTGTCCAATTATTAAAGGACTGACTGTAAATCACCTACAGAACAATCACTGTCCAATTATTAAAGGACTGACCGGAAATCACCGACAGAACAATCATTGTACAATGATTAAAGGACTGACCTTAAATCACCTACAGAACAATCACTGTCCAATCATTAAAGGACTGACAGTAAATCACCTACAGAACAATCACTATCCAATTATTAAAGGACTGACCGTAAATCACTTACAGAACAATCACTGTCCAATTATTAAAGGACTGACAGTAAATCACCTACAGAACAATCACTGTCCAATTATTAAAGGACTGACCATAAATCACCGACAGAACAATCACTGTCCAATTATTAAAGGACTGACAGTAAATCACCTACAGAACAATCACAGTCCAATTATTAAAGGACTGACTGTAAATCACCTACAGAACAATCACTATCCAATTATTAAAGGACTGACCGTAAATCACCTACAGAACAATCACTATCCAATTATTAAAGGACTGACCGTAAATCACCTACAGAACAATCACTATCCAATTATTAAAGGACTGACCGTAAATCACCTACAGAACAATCACTGTCCAATTATTAAAGGACTGACAGTAAATCACCTACAGAACAATCACAGTCCAATTATTAAAGGACTGACTGTAAATCACCTACAGAACAATCACTATCCAATTATTAAAGGACTGACAGTAAATCACCTACAGAACAATCACTATCCAATTATTAAAGGACTGACCGTAAATCACCTACAGAACAATCACTATCCAATTATTAAAGGACTGACCGTAAATCACCTACAGAACAATCACTATCCAATTATTAAAGGACTGACAGTAAATCACCTACAGAACAATCACTATCCAATTATTAAAGGACTGACAGTAAATCACCTACAGAACAATCACTATCCAATTATTAAAGGACTGACCGTAAATCACCTACAGAACAATCACTGTCCAATTATTAAAGGACTGACCGGAAATCACCTACAGAACAATCACTGTCCAATTATTAAAGGACTGACTGTAAATCACCTACAGAACAATCACTGTCCAATTATTAAAGGACTGACCGGAAATCACCGACAGAACAATCATTGTACAATGATTAAAGGACTGACCTTAAATCACCTACAGAACAATCACTGTCCAATCATTAAAGGACTGACAGTAAATCACCTACAGAACAATCACTATCCAATTATTAAAGGACTGACCGTAAATCACTTACAGAACAATCACTGTCCAATTATTAAAGGACTGACAGTAAATCACCTACAGAACAATCACTGTCCAATTATTAAAGGACTGACCGGAAATCACCGACAGAACAATCATTGTACAATGATTAAAGGACTGACCTTAAATCACCTACAGAACAATCACTGTCCAATCATTAAAGGACTGACAGTAAATCACCTACAGAACAATCACTGTCCAATTATTAAAGGACTGACCGGAAATCACCTACAGAACAATCACTGTCCAATTATTAAAGGACTGACTGTAAATCACCTACAGAACAATCACTGTCCAATTATTAAAGGACTGACCGGAAATCACCGACAGAACAATCATTGTACAATGATTAAAGGACTGACCTTAAATCACCTACAGAACAATCATTGTACAATGATTAAAGGACTGACCTTAAATCACCTACAGAACAATCACTGTCCAATCATTAAAGGACTGACAGTAAATCACCTACAGAACAATCACTGTCCAATCATTAAAGGACTGACAGTAAATCACCTACAGAACAATCACTATCCAATTATTAAAGGACTGACAGTAAATCACCTACAGAACAATCACTATCCAATTATTAAAGGACTGACCGTAAATCACCTACAGAACAATCACTGTCCAATTATTAAAGGACTGACAGTAAATCACCTACAGAACAATCACAGTCCAATTATTAAAGGACTGACTGTAAATCACCTACAGAACAATCACTATCCAATTATTAAAGGACTGACCGGAAATCACCTACGGAACAAGCACTGTCCAATCATTAAAGGACTGACAGTAAATCACCTACAGAACAATCACTATCCAATTATTAAAGGACTGACCGGAAATCACCTACGGAACAATCACTGTCCAATCATTAAAGGACTGACAGTAAATCACCGACAGAACAGTCACTGTCCAATTATTAAAGGACTGACCGTAAATCACCTGCAGAACAATCACTGTCCAATTATTAAAGGACTGACCGTAAATCACCTACAGAACAATCACTGTCCAATTATTAAAGGACTGACCGTAAATCACCTGCAGAACAATCACTGTCCAATTATTAAAGGACTGACCGTAAATCACCTACAGAACAATCACTGTCCAATTATTAAAGTACTGACCGTAAATCACCTACAGAACAATCACTGTCCAATTATTAAAGGACTGACCGTAAATCACCTACAGAACAATCACTGTCCTATTATTAAAGGACTGACCGTAAATCACCTACAGAACAATCACTGTCCAATTATTAAAGGACTGACCGTAAATCACCTACAGAACAATCACTATCCAATTATTAAAGGACTGACCGTAAATCACCTACAGAACAATCACTGTCCAATTATTAAAGGACTGACCGTAAATCACCTACAGAACAATCACTATCCAATTATTAAAGGACTGACCGTAAATCACCTACAGAACAATCACTGTCCAATTATTAAAGGACTGACCGTAAATCACCTACAGAACAATCACTGTTCAATTATTAAAGGACTGACCATAAATCACCTACAGAACAATCACTGTCCAATTATTAAAGGACTGACCGTAAATCACCGACAGAACAATCACTGTCCAATTATTAAAGGACTGACCGTAAATCACCTACAGAACAATCACTGTCCAATTATAAAAGGACTGACCGTAAATCACCTACAGAACAATCACTATCCAATTATTAAAGGACTGACCGTAAATCACCTACAGAACAATCACTGTCCAATTATTAAAGGACTGACCGTAAATCACCTACAGAACAATCACTATCCAATTATTAAAGGACTGACCGTAAATCACCCACAGACCAATCACCGTCTAATTATTAAAGGAATGACCGTAAATCACCTACAGAACAATCACTGTCCAATTATTAAAGGACTGACCGTAAATCACCTACAGAACAATCACTGTCCAATTATTAAAGGAATGACCGTAAATCACCTACAGAACAATCACTGTTCAATTATTAAAGGACTGACCATAAATCACCTACAGAACAATCACTGTCCAATTATTAAAGGACTGACCGTAAATCACCGACAGAACAATCACTGTCCAATTATTAAAGGACTGACCGTAAATCACCGACAGAACAATCACTGTCCAATTATTAAAGGACTGACCGTAAATCACCTACAGAACAATCACTGTCCAATTATTAAAGGACTGACCGTAAATCACCTACAGAACAATCACTGTCCAATTATTAAAGGACTGACAGTAAATCACCGACAGAACAATCACTGTCCAATTATTAAAGGACTGACCGTAAATCACCTACAGAACAATCACTGTCCAATTATTAAAGGACTGACAGTAAATCACCTACAGAACAATCACTGTCCAATTATTAAAGGATTGACCGTAAATCAACGACAGAACAATCACTGTCCAATTATTAAAGGACTGACCGTCAATCACCTACAGAACAATCACTGTCCAATTATTAAAGGACTGACCGTAAATCACCTACAGAACAATCACTATCCAATTATTAAAGGACTGACAGTGAATCACCGACAGAACAATCACTGTCCAATTATTAAAGGACTGACCGTAAATCACCTACAGAACAGTCACTATCCAATTATTAAAGGACTGACCGTAAATCACCTACAGAACAATCACTATCCAATTATTAAAGGACTGACCGTAAATCACCTACAGAACAATCATTGTCCAATTATTAAAGGACTGACCGTAAATCACCTACAGAACAATCACTGTCCAATTATTAAAGGACTGACCGGAAATAACCGACAGAACAAGCATTGTACAATGATTAAAGGACTGACCGCAAATCACCTACAGAAGAACACTGTCCAATTATTAAAGGACAGGCCGTAAATCACCTACAGAACAATCACTGTCCAATTATTAAAGGACTGACCGTAAATCACCTACAGAACAATCACTGTCCAATTATTACAGGACTGACCGTAAATCACCTACAGAACAATCACTGTCCAATTATTAAAGGACTGACCGTAAATCACCTCCAGAACAATCACTGTCCAATTATTAAAGGACTGACCGTAAATTACCTACAGAACCATCACTGTCCAATTATTAAAGGACTGACCGTAAATCACCGACAGAACAATCACTGTCCAATTATTAAAGGAGTGACCATAAATCACCTACAGAACAATCACTGTCCAATTATTAAAGGAGTGACCATAAATCACCTACAGAACAATCACTGTCCAATTATTAAAGGAGTGACCATAAATCACCTACAGAACAATCACTATCCTATTATTAAAGGAATGACCGTAAATCACCTACAGAACAATCACTGTCCAATTATTAAAGGACTGACCGTAAATCACCTACAGAAATATCACTGTCCAATTATTAAAGGACTGACCGTAAATCACCTACAGAACAATCACTGTCCAATTATTAAAGGACTGACCGTAAATCACCTACAGAACAATCACTGTCCAATTATTAAAGGACTGACCGTAAATCACCGACAGAACAATCACTGTCCAATTATTAAAGAACTGACCGTAAATCACCTACAGAACAATCACTATCCAATTATTAAAGGACTGACCGTAAATCACCTACAGAACAATCATTGTCCAATTATTAAAGGACTGACCGTAAATCACCTACAGAACAATCACTGTCCAATTATTAAAGGACTGACCGGAAATCACCGACAGAACAATCATTGTACAATGATTAAAGGACTGACTGTAAATCACCTACAGAACAATCACTGTCCAATTATTAAAGGACTGACCGGAAATCACCGACAGAACAATCATTGTACAATGATTAAAGGACTGACTGTAAATCACCTACAGAACAATCATTGTCCAATTATTAAAGGACTGACCGTAAATCACCTACAGAACAATCACTGTCCAATTATTAAAGGACTGACCGGAAATCACCGACAGAACAATCATTGTACAATGATTAAAGGACTGACTGTAAATCACCTACAGAACAATCACTGTCCAATTATTAAAGGACTGACCGCAAATCACCTACAGAAGAACACTGTCCAATTATTAAAGGACAGACCGTAAATCACCTACAGAACAATCACTGTCCAATTATTAAAGGACTGACCGTAAATCACCTACAGAACAATCACTGTCCAACTATTAAAGGAATGACCGTAAATCACCTACAGAACAATCACTGTCCAATTATTAAAGGACTGACCGTAAATCACCGACAGAACAATCACTGTCCAATTATTAAAGGACTGACCGTAAATCACCTACAGAACAATCACTGCCCAATTATTAAAGAACTGACCGTAAATTACCTACAGAACAATCACTATCCAATTATTAAAGGACTGACCGTCAATCACCTACAGAACAATCACTGTCCAATTATTAAAGGACTGACCGTAAATCACCTACAGAACAATCACTATCCAATTATTAAAGGACTGACCGTGAATCACCGACAGAACAATCACTGTCCAATTATTAAAGGACTGACCGTAAATCACCAACAGAACAATCACTGTCCAATTATTAAAGGACTGACCGTAAATCACCTACAGAACAATCACTGTCCAATTATTAAAGGACTGACAGTAAATCACCTACAGAACAATCACTGTCCAATTATTAAAGGATTGACCGTAAATCACCTACAGAACAATCACTGTCCAATTATTAAAGGACTGACCGTAAATCACCGACAGAACAATCACTGTCCAATTATTAAAGGACTGACCGTAAATCACCTACAGAACAATCACTGTCCAATTATTAAAGGACTGACCGTAAATCACCTACAGAACAATCACTATCCAATTATTAAAGGATTGACCGTAAATCACCGACAGAACAATCACTGTCCAATTATTAAAGGACTGACCGTAAATCACCAACAGAACAATCACTGTCCAATTATTAAAGGACTGACCGTAAATCACCTACAGAACAATCACTGTCCAATTATTAAAGGACTGACCGTAAATCACCTACAGAACAATCACTATCCAATTATTAAAGGACTGACCGTAAATCACCTACAGAACAATCACTGTCCAATTATTAAAGGACTGACCGTAAATCACCTACAGAACAATCACTATCCAATTATTAAAGGACTGACCGTAAATCACCTACAGAACAATCACTGTCCAATTATTAAAGGACTGACCGTCAATCACCTACAGAACAATCACTGTCCAATTATTAAAGGACTGACCGTAAATCACCTACAGAACAATCACTATCCAATTATTAAAGGACTGACCGTGAATCACCGACAGAACAATCACTGTCCAATTATTAAAGGACTGACCGTAAATCACCTACAGAACAATCACTGTCCAATTATTAAAGGACTGACCGTAAATCACCTACAGAACAATCACTGTCCAATTATTAAAGGACTGACCGTAAATCACCTACAGAACAATCACTGTCCAATTATTAAAGGACTGACCGTAAATCACCTACAGAACAATAACTGTCCAATTATTACAGGACTGACCGTAAATCACCTACAGAACAATCACTGTCCAATTATTAAAGGACTGACCGTAAATCACCTACAGAACAATCACAGTCCAATTATTAAAGGACTGACCGTAAATCACCTACAGAACAATCACTGTCCAATTATTAAAGGACTGACTGTAAATCACCTACAGAACAATCACAGTCCAATTATTAAAGGACTGACAGTAAATCACCTGCAGAACAATCACTGTCCAATTATTAAAGGACTGACCGTAAATCACCTACAGAACAATCACCGTCCAATTATTAAAGGACTGACCGTAAATCACCAACAGAACAATCACTGTCCAATTATTAAAGGACTGACCGTAAATCACCTACAGAACAATCACTGTCCGATTATTAAAGGACTGACCGTAAATCACCGACAGAACAATCACTATCCAATTATTAAAGGACTGACCGTAAATCACTTACAGAACAATCACTATCCAATTTTTCAGGACTGACCGTAAATCACCTACAGAACAATCACTGTCCAATTATTAAAGGACTGACCGTAAATCACCTACAGAACAATCACTGTCCAATTATTAAAGGACTGACCGTAAATCACCTACAGAACAATCACTGTCCAATTATTAAAGGACTGACCGTAAATCACCTACAGAACAATCACTGTCCAATTATTAAAGGAATGACCGTAAATCACCTACAGAACAATCACTGTCCAATTATTAAAGGACTGACCGTAAATCACCTACAGAACAATCACTGTCCAATTATTAAAGGACTGACCGTAAATCACCTACAGAACAATCACTGTCCAATTATTAAAGGACTGAACGTAAATCACCTACAGAACAATCACTGTCCAATTATTAAAGGACTGACCGTAAATCACCTACAGAACAATCACTGTCCAATTATTAAAGGACTGACCGTAAATCACCTACAGAACAATCACTGTCCAATTATTAAAGGACTGACCGTAAATCACCTACAGAACAATCACTATCCAATTATTAAAGGACTGACCGTAAATCACCGACAGAACAATCACTGTCCAATTATTAAAGGACTGAACGTAAATCACCTACAGAACAATCACTGTCCAATTATTAAAGGACTGACCGTAAATCACCTACAGAACAATCACTGTCCAATTATTAAAGGACTGACCGTAAATCACCTACAGAACAATCACTGTCCAATTATTAAAGGAATGACCGTAAATCACATACAGAACAATCACTGTCCAATTATTAAAGGACTGACCGTAAATCACCTACAGAACAATCACTGTCCTATAATTAAAGGACTGACCATAAATCACCTACAGAACAATCACTGTCCAATTATTAAAGGACTGACCGTAAATCACCTACAGAACAATCACTGTCCAATTATTAAAGGACTGACCGTAAATCACCTACAGAACAATCACTGTACAATTATTAAAGGACTGACCGTAAATCACCTACAGAACAATCACTGTCCTATAATTAAAGGACTGACCATAAATCACCTACAGAACAATCACTGTCCAATTATTAAAGGACTGACTGTAAATCTCCTACAGAACAATCACTGTCCAATTATTAAAGGAATGACCGTAAATCACATACAGAACAATCACTGTCCAATTATTAAAGGACTGACTGTAAATCTCCTACAGAACAATCACTGTCCAATTATTAAAGGACTGACCGTAAATCACCTACAGAACAATCACTGTCCAATTATTAAAGGACTGACTGTAAATCTCCTACAGAACAATCACTGTCCAATTATTAAAGGACTGACCGTAAATCACCTACAGAACAATCACTGTCCTATAATTAAAGGACTGACCATAAATCACCTACAGAACAATCACTGTCCAATTATTAAAGGACTGACTGTAAATCTCCTACAGAACAATCACTGTCCAATTATTAAAGGAATGACCGTAAATCACATACAGAACAATCACTGTCCAATTATTAAAGGACTGACTGTAAATCTCCTACAGAACAATCACTGTCCAATTATTAAAGGAATGACCGTAAATCACATACAGAACAATCACTGTCCAATTATTAAAGGACTGACTGTAAATCACCTACAGAACAATCACTGTCCAATTATTAAAGGAATGACCGTAAATCACCTACAGAACAATCACTGTCCAATTATTAAAGGAATGACCGTAAATCACATACAGAACAATCACTGTCCAATTATTAAAGGACTGACCATAAATCACCTACAGAACAATCACTGTCCAATTATTAAAGGACTGACCGTAAATCACCTGCAGAACAATCACTGTCCAATTATTAAAGGACTGACCGTAAATCACCTACAGAACAATCACTGTCCAATTATTAAAGGACTGACCATAAATCACCTACAGAACAATCACTGTCCAATTATTAAAGGACTGACCGTAAATCACCTACAGAACAATCACTGTCCAATTATTAAAGGACTGACCGTAAGTCACCTACAGAACAATCATTGTCCAATTATTAAAGGACTGACCGTAAATCACCTACAGAACAATCACTGTACAATTATTAAAGGACTGACCGTAAATCACCTACAGAACAATCACTGTCCAATTATTAAAGGACTGACCGTAAATCACCTACAGAACAATCACTATCCAATTATTAAAGGACTGACCGTAAATCACCTACAGAACAATCACTGTACAATTATTAAAGGACTGACCGTAAATCACCTACAGAACAATCACTGTCCAATTATTAAAGGACTGACCATAAATCACCTACAGAACAATCACTGTCCAATTATTAAAGGACTGACCGTAAATTACCTACAGAACAATCACTATCCAATTATTAAAGGACTGACCATAAATCACCTACAGAACAATCACTGTCCAATTATTAAAGGACTGACCGTAAATCACCTACAGAACAATCACTGTCCAATTATTAAAGGACTGACCGTAAATCACCTACAGAACAATCACTGTCCAATTATTAAAGGACTGACCGTAAATCAACTACAGAACAATCACTGTCCAATTATTAAAGGACTGACCGTAAATCACCTACAGAACAATCACTGTCCAATTATTAAAGGACTGACAGTAAATCACCTACAGAACAATCACTGTCCAATTATTAAAGGACTGACCGTAAATCACCTACAGAACAATCACTGTCCAATTATTAAAGGACTGACCGTAAATCACCTACAGAACAATCACTGTCCAATTATTAAAGGACTGACAGTAAATCACCTACAGAACAATCACTGTCCAATTATTAAAGGACTGACCGTAAATCACCTACAGAACAATCACTGTCCAATTATTAAAGGACTGACCGTAAATCACCTACAGAACAATCACTGTCCAATTATTAAAGGACTGACCGTAAATCACCGACAGAACAATCACTGTCCAATTATTAAAGGACTGACCGTAAATCACCTACAGAACAATCACTGTCCAATTATTAAAGGACTGACCGTAAATCACCTACAGAACAATCACTATCCAATTATTAAAGGACTGACCGTAAATCACCTACAGAACAATCACTGTCCAATTATTAAAGGACTGACCGTAAATCACCTACAGAACAATCACGGTCCAATTATTAAAGGACTGACCGTAAATCTCCTACAGAACAATCACTGTCCAATTATTAAAGTACTGACCGTAAGTCACCTACAGAACAATCACGGTCCAATTATTAAAGGACTGACCGTAAATCTCCTACAGAACAATCACTGTCCAATTATTAAAGTACTGACCGTAAGTCACCTACAGAACAATCACTGTCCAATTATTAAAGGACTGACCGTAAGTCACCTACAGAACAATCATTGTCCAATTATTAAAGGACTGACCGTAAATCACCTACAGAACAATCACTGTCCAATTATTAAAGGACTGACCGTAAGTCACCTACAGAACAATCATTGTCCAATTATTAAAGGACTGACCGTAAATCACCAACAGAACAATCACTGTCCAATTATTAAAGGACTGACCGTAAATCACCTACAGAACAATCACTGTCCAATTATTAAAGGACTGACCGTAAATCTCCTACAGAACAATCACTGTCCAATTATTAAAGGACTGACCGTAAATCACCTACAGAACAATCACGGTCCAATTATTAAAGGACTGACCGTAAATCTCCTACAGAACAATCACTGTCCAATTATTAAAGTACTGACCGTAAATCACCTACAGAAAAATCAATGTCCAATTATTAAAGGACTGACCGTAAATCACCTACAGAACAATCACTGTCCAATTATTAAAGGACTGACCGTAAATCACCTACAGAACAATCACGGTCCAATTATTAAAGGACTGACCGTAAATCACCTACAGAACAATCACTGTCCAATTATTAAAGGACTGACCGTAAATCACCTACAGAACAATCACTATCCAATTATTAAAGGACTGACCGTAAATCACCTACAGAACAATCACTGTCCAATTATTAAAGGACTGACCGTAAATCACCTACAGAACAATCACTATCCAATTATTAAAGGAATGACCGTAAATCACCTACAGAACAATCACTGTCCAATTATTAAAGGACTGACCGTAAATCACCTACAGAACAATCACTGTCCAATTATTAAAGGACTGAACGTAAATCACCTACAGAACAATCACTGTCCAATTATTAAAGGACTGACCGTAAATCACCTACAGAACAATCACTATCCAATTATTAAAGGACTGACCGTAAATCACCTACAGAACAATCACTGTCCAATTATTAAAGGACTGACCATAAATCACCTACAGAACAATCACTGTCCAATTATTAAAGGACTGACTGTAAATCACCGACAGAACAATCACTGTCCAATTATTAAAGGACTGACTGTAAATCACCTACAGAACAATCACTGTCCAATTATTAAAGGACTGACCGTAAATCACCTACAGAACAATCACTATCCAATTATTAAAGGACTGAACGTAAATCACCTACAGAACAATCACTGTCCAATTATTAAAGGACTGACCGTAAATCACCTACAGAACAATCACTATCCAATTATTAAAGGACTGACCGTAAATCACCTACAGAACAATCACTGTCCAATTATTAAAGGACTGACCATAAATCACCTACAGAACAATCACTGTCCAATTATTAAAGGACTGACTGTAAATCACCGACAGAACAATCACTGTCCAATTATTAAAGGACTGACCGTAAATCACCTACAGAACAATCACTGTCCTATAATTAAAGGACTGACCATAAATCACCTACAGAACAATCACTGTCCAATTATTAAAGGACTGACCGTAAATCACCTACAGAACAATCACTGTCCAATTATTAAAGGATTGACCGTAAATCACCTACAGAACAATCACTATCCAATTATTAAAGGACTGACAGTAAATCACCTACAGAACAATCACTGTCCAATTATTAAAGGACTGACCGTAAATCACCTACAGAACAATCACTATCCAATTATTAAAGGACTGACCGTAAATCACCTACAGAACAATCACTATCCAATTATTAAAGGACTGACCGTAAATCACCGACAGAACAATCACTGTCCAATTATTAAAGGATTGACCGTAAATCACCTACAGAACAATCACTGTCCAATTATTAAAGGAATGACCGTAAATCACCGACAGAACAATCACTGTCCAATTATTAAAGGACTGACTGTAAATCACCGACAGAACAATCACTGTACAATTATTAAAGGCCTGACCGTAAATCACCTACAGAACAATCACTGTCCAATTATTAAAGGACTGACCGTAAATCACCGACAGAACAATCACTGTCCAATTATTAAAGGATTGACCGTAAATCACCTACAGAACAATCACTGTCCAATTATTAAAGGAATGACCGTAAATCACCGACAGAACAATCACTGTCCAATTATTAAAGGACTGACTGTAAATCACCGACAGAACAATCACTGTACAATTATTAAAGGCCTGACCGTAAATCACCTACAGAACAATCACTGTCCAATTATTAAAGGACTGACCGTAAATCACCTACAGAACAATCACTGTCCAATTATTAAAGGATTGACCGTAAATCACCTACAGAACAATCACTGTCCAATTATTAAAGGACTGACTGTAAATAACCTACAGAACAATCACTGTCCAATTATTCAAGGACTGACCGTAAATCACCGACAGAACAATCACTGTCCAATTATTGAAGGACTGACCGTAAATCACCTACAGAACAATCACTGTCCAATTATTAAAGGACTGACCGTAAATCACCGACAGAACAATCACTATCCAATTATTAAAGGACTGACCGTAAATCACCGACAGAACAATCACTATCCAATTATTGAAGGACTGACCGTAAATCACCTACAGAACAATCACTGTCCAATTATTAAAGGACTGACCGTAAATCACCGACAGAACAATCACTATCCAATTATTGAAGGACTGACCGTAAATCACCGACAGAACAATCACTATCCAATTATTAAAGGACTGACCGTAAATCAGCTACAGAACAATCACTGTCCAATTATTAAAGGACTGACCGTAAATCACCGACAGAACAATCACTGTCCAATTATTGAAGGACTGACCGTAAATCACCGACAGAACAATCACTGTCCAATTATTAAAGAACTGACCGTAAATCACCGACAGAACAATCACTGTCCAATTATTAAAGAACTGACCATAAATCACCTACAGAACAATCATTGTCCAATTATTAAAGGACTGACCGTAAATCACCTACAGAACAATCACTGTCCAATTATTAAAGGACTGACCGTAAATCACCTTCAGAACAATCACTATCCAATTATTGAAGGACTGACCGTAAATCACCGACAGAACAATCACTATCCAATTATTAAAGGACTGACCGTAAATCACCTACAGAACAATCACTGTCCAATTATTAAAGGACTGACCGTAAATCACCGACAGAACAATCACTATCCAATTATTGAAGGACTGACCGTAAATCACCGACAGAACAATCACTATCCAATTATTAAAGGACTGACCGTAAATCACCTACAGAACAATCACTGTCCAATTATTAAAGGACTGACCGTAAATCACCTACAGAACAATCACTATCCAATTATTGAAGGACTGACCGTAAATCACCGACAGAACAATCACTATCCAATTATTAAAGGACTGACCGTAAATCACCTACAGAACAATCACTATCCAATTATTAAAGGACTGACCGTAAATCACCTACAGAACAATCACTGTCCAATTATTAAAGGTCTGACCGTAAATCACCTACAGAACAATCACTGTCCAATTATTAAAGGACTGACCGTAAATCACCTACAGAACAATCACTATCCAATTATTAAAGGACTGACCATAAATCACCTACAGAACAATCACTATCCAATTATTAAAGGACTGACCGTAAATCACCTACAGAACAATCACTATCCAATTATTAAAGGACTGACCATAAATTACCTACAGAACAATCACTGTCCAATTATTAAAGGACTGACCGTAAATCACCTACAGAACAATCACTATCCAATTATTAAAGGACTGACCGTAAATCACCTACAGAACAATCACTGTCCAATTATTAAAGGACTGACCGTAAATCACCTACAGAACAATCACTGTCCAATTATTAAAGGACTGACTGTAAATCACCTACAGAACAATCACTGTCCAATTATTAAAGGACTGACCATAAATTACCTACAGAACAATCACTGTCCAATTATTAAAGGACTGACCGTAAATCACCTACAGAACAATCACTGTCCAATTATTAAAGGACTGACCGTAAATCACCGACAGAACAATCACTGTCCAATTATTAAAGGACTGACCGTAAATCACCGACAGAACAATCACTGTCCAATTATTAAAGGACTGACCATAAATCACCTACAGAACAATCACTATCCAATTATTAAAGGACTGACCGTAAATCACCGACAGAACAATCACTGTCCAATTATTAAAGGACTGACCGTAAATCACCTACAGAACAATCACTGTCCAATTATTAAAGGACTGACCATAAATCACCGACAGAACAATCACTGTCCAATTATTAAAGGACTGACCGTAAATCACCGACAGAACAATCACTGTCCAATTATTAAAGGACTGACCGTAAATCACCTACAGAACAATCACTATCCAATTATTAAAGGACTGACCGTAAATCACCTACAGAACAATCACTGTCCAATTATTAAAGTACTGACCGTAAATCACCTACAGAACAATCACTGTCCAATTATTAAAGGACAGACCGTAAATCACCTACAGAACAATCACTGTCCAATTATTAAAGGACTGACCGTAAATCACCTACAGAACAATCACTGTCCAATTATTAAAGGACTGACCGTAAATCACCTACAGAACAATCACTATCCAATTATTGAAGGACTGACCGTAAATCACCGACAGAACAATCACTATCCAATTATTAAAGGACTGACCGTAAATCACCTACAGAACAATCACTATCCAATTATTAAAGGACTGACCGTAAATCACCTACAGAACAATCACTATCCAATTATTAAAGGACTGACCGTAAATCACCTACAGAACAATCACTGTCCAATTATTAAAGGACTGACCGTAAATCACCTACAGAACAATCACTATCCAATTATTAAAGGACTGACCGTAAATCACCTACAGAACAATCACTATCCAATTATTAAAGGACTGACCGTAAATCACCTACAGAACAATCACTATCCAATTATTAAAGGACTGACCGTAAATCACCTACAGAACAATCACTATCCAATTATTAAAGGACTGACCGTAAATCACCTACAGAACAATCACTGTCCAATTATTAAAGGACTGACCGTAAATCACCTACAGAACAATCACTATCCAATTATTAAAGGACTGACCGTCAATCACCGACAGAACAATCACTGTCCAATTATTAAAGGACTGACCGTAAATCACCGACAGAACAATCACTGTCCAATTATTAAAGGACTGACCGTAAATCACCTACAGAACAATCACTATCCAATTATTAAAGGACTGACCGTCAATCACCGACAGAACAATCACTGTCCAATTATTAAAGGACTGACCGTAAATCACCGACAGAACAATCACTGTCCAATTATTAAAGGACTGACCGTAAATCACCTACAGAACAATCACTATCCAATTATTGAAGGACTGACCGTAAATCACCGACAGAACAATCACTATCCAATTATTAAAGGACTGACCGTAAATCACCTACAGAACAATCACTATCCAATTATTAAAGGACTGACCGTAAATCACCTACAGAACAATCACTATCCAATTATTAAAGGACTGACCGTAAATCACCTACAGAACAATCACTATCCAATTATTAAAGGACTGACCGTAAATCACCTACAGAACAATCACTGTCCAATTATTAAAGGACTGACCGTAAATCACCTACAGAACAATCACTATCCAATTATTAAAGGACTGACCGTAAATCACCGACAGAACAATCACTGTCCAATTATTAAAGGACTGACCGTAAATCACCTACAGAACAATCACTGTCCAATTATTAAAGGACTGACCGTAAATCACCTACAGAACAATCACTGTCCAATTATTAAAGGACTGACCGTAAATCACCTACAGAACAATCACTATCCAATTATTAAAGGACTGACCGTAAATCACCGACAGAACAATCACTGTCCAATTATTAAAGGACTGACCGTAAATCACCTACAGAACAATCACTGTCCAATTATTAAAGGACTGACCGTAAATCACCTACAGAACAATCACTGTCCCATTATTAAAGGACTGACCGTAAATCACCTACAGAACAATCACTATCCAATTATTAAAGGACTGACCGTAAATCACCGACAGAACAATCACTGTCCAATTATTAAAGGACTGACCGTAAATCACCTACAGAACAATCACTGTCCAATTATTAAAGGACTGACCGTAAATCACCTACAGAACAATCACTGTCCCATTATTAAAGGACTGACCGTAAATCACCTACAGAACAATCACTGTCCAATTATTAAAGGACTGACAGTAAATCACCTACAGAACAATCACTGTCCAATTATTAAAGGACTGACCGTAAATCACCTACAGAACAATCACTATCCAATTATTAAAGGACTGACCGTAAATCACCTACAGAACAATCACTATCCAATTATTAAAGGACTGACCGTAAATCACCTACAGAACAATCACTGTCCAATTATTAAAGGACTGACCGTAAATCACCTACAGAACAATCACTATCCAATTATTGAAGGACTGACCGTAAATCACCGACAGAACAATCACTATCCAATTATTAAAGGACTGACCGTAAATCACCTACAGAACAATCACTGTCCAATTATTAAAGGACTGACCGTAAATCACCTACAGAACAATCACTGTCCAATTATTAAAGGACTGACCGTAAATCACCTACAGAACAATCACTGTCCAATTATTAAAGGACTGACCGTAAATCACCTACAGAACAATCACTATCCAATTATTAAAGGACTGACAGTAAATCACCTACAGAACAATCACTGTCCCATTATTAAAGGACTGACTGTAAATCACCGACAGAACAATCACTGTCCAATTATTAAAGGACTGACCGTAAATCACCTACAGAACAATCACTGTCCAATTATTAAAGGACTGACCGTAAATCACCTACAGAACAATCACTGTCCAATTATTAAAGGACAGACCGTAAATCACCTACAGAACAATCACTGTCCAATTATTAAAGGACTGACCGTAAATCACCTACAGAACAATCACTGTCCAATTATTAAAGGACTGACTGTAAATCACCGACAGAACAATCACTGTCCAATTATTAAAGGACTGACCGTAAATCACCTACAGAACAATCACTGTCAATTATTAAAGGACTGACCGTAAATCACCTACAGAACAATCACTGTCCAATTATTAAAGGACTGACCGTAAATCACCTACAGAACAATCACTATCCAATTATTAAAGGACTGACCGTAAATCACCTACAGAACAATCACTATCCAATTATTAAAGGACTGACCGTAAATCACCTACAGAACAATCACTGTCCAATTATTAAAGGACTGACCGTAAATCACCTACAGAACAATCACTATCCAATTATTGAAGGACTGACCGTAAATCACCGACAGAACAATCACTATCCAATTATTAAAGGACTGACCGTAAATCACCTACAGAACAATCACTGTCCAATTATTAAAGGACTGACTGTAAATCACCTACAGAACAATCACTGTCCAATTATTAAAGGACTAACCGTAAATCACCTACAGAACAATCACTGTCCAATTATTAAAGGACTGACCGTAAATCACCTACAGAACAATCACTGTCCAATTATTAAAGGACTAACCGTAAATCACCTACAGAACAATCACTGTCCAATTATTAAAGGACTAACCGTAAATCACCTACAGAACAATCACTGTCCAATTATTAAAGGACTGACCGTAAATCACCTACAGAACAATCACTGTCCAATTATTAAAGGACTGACTGTAAATCACCTACAGAACAATCACTGTCCAATTATTAAAGGACTGACTGTAAATCACCGACAGAACAATCACTGTCCAATTATTAAAGGACTGACTGTAAATCACCTACAGAACAATCACTATCCAATTATTAAAGGACTGACCGTAAATCACCTACAGAACAATCACTATCCAATTATTAAAGGACTGACCGTAAATCACCTACAGAACAATCACTATCCAATTATTAAAGGACTGACCGTAAATCACCTACAGAACAATCACTATCCAATTATTAAAGGACTGACCGTAAATCACCGACAGAACAATCACTATCCAATTATTGAAGGACTGACCGTAAATCACCGACAGAACAATCACTATCCAATTATTAAAGGACTGACCGTAAATCACCTACAGAACAATCACTGTCCAATTATTAAAGGACTGACCGTAAATCACCGACAGAACAATCACTATCCAATTATTAAAGGACTGACCGTAAATCACCCACAGAACAATCACTGTCCAATTATTAAAGGACTGACCGTAAATCACCTACAGAACAATCACTGTCCAATTATTAAAGGACTGACTGTAAATCACCGACAGAACAATCACTGTCCAATTATTAAAGGACTGACCGTAAATCACCTACAGAACAATCACTGTCCAATTATTAAAGGGCTGACCGTAAATCACCTACAGAACAATCACCATCCAATTATTAAAGGACTGACCGTAAATCACCTACAGAACAATCACTGTCCAATTATTAAAGGACTGACCGTAAATCACCTACAGAACAATCACTGTCCAATTATTAAAGGGCTGACCGTAAATCACCTACAGAACAATCACTGTCCAATTATTAAAGGACTGACCGTAAATCACCGACAGAACAATCACTATCCAATTATTGAAGGACTGACCGTAAATCACCGACAGAACAATCACCATCCAATTATTAAAGGACTGACCGTAAATCACCTACAGAACAATCACTGTCCAATTATTAAAGGACTGACCGTAAATCACCTACAGAACAATCACTGTCCAATTATTAAAGGACTGACTGTAAATCACCTACAGAACAATCACTATCCAATTATTGAAGGACTGACCGTAAATCACCGACAGAACAATCACCATCCAATTATTAAAGGACTGACCGTAAATCACCTACAGAACAATCACTGTCCAATTATTAAAGGACTGACCGTAAATCACCTACAGAACAATCACTATCCAATTATTAAAGGACTGACCGTAAATCACCTACAGAACAATCACTGTCCAATTATTAAAGGACTGACCGTAAATCACCTACAGAACAATCACTGTCCAATTATTAAAGGACTGACCGTAAATCTCCTACAGAACAATCACTGTCCAATTATTAAAGGACTGACTGTAAATCACCTACAGAACAATCACTGACCAATTATTAAAGGACTGACCGTAAATCACCTACAGAACAATCACTGTCCAATTATTAAAGGACTGACCGTAAATCACCTACAGAACAATCACTGTCCAATTATTAAAGGACTGACCGTAAATCACCTACAGAACAATCACTGTCCAATTATTAAAGGACTGACCGTAAATCTCCGACAGAACAATCACAGTCCAATTATTAAAGGACTGACCATAAATCACCTACAGAACAATCACTGTCCAATTATTAAAGGACTGACGGTAAATCACCTACAGAACAATCACTGTCCAATTATTGAAGGACTGACCGTAAATCACCGACAGAACAATCACTGTCCAATTATTAAAGGACTGACGGTAAATCACCTACAGAACAATCACTGTCCAATTATTAAAGGACTGACCGTAAATCACCTACAGAACAATCACTGTCCAATTATTAAAGGACTGACCGTAAATCACCTACAGAACAATCACTATCCAATTATTAAAGGACTGACCGTAAATCACCTACAGAACAATCACTATCCAATTATTAAAGGACTGACCGTAAATCACCTACAGAACAATCACTGTCCAATTATTAAAGGATTGACCGTAAATCACCTACAGAACAATCACTGTCCAATTATTAAAGGACTGACCGTAAATCACCTACAGAAAAATCACTGTCCAATTATTAAAGGACTGACCGTAAATCACCTACAGAACAATCACTGTCCAATTATTAAAGGACTGACCGTAAATCACCAACAGAACAATCACTGTCCAATTATTAAAGGACTGACCGTAAATCACCTACAGAACAATCACTGTCCAATTATTAAAGGACTGACCGTAAATCACCTACAGAACAATCACTGTCCAATTATTAAAGGACTGACCGTAAATCACCTACAGAAAAATCACTGTCCAATTATTAAAGGACTGACCGTAAATCACCTACAGAACAATCACTGTCCAATTATTAAAGGACTGACCGTAAATCACCAACAGAACAATCACTGTCCAATTATTAAAGGACTGACCGTAAATCACCTACAGAACAATCACTGTCCAATTATTAAAGGACTGACCGTAAATCACCTACAGAACAATCACTGTCCAATTATTAAAGGACTGACGGTAAATCACCTACAGAACAATCACTGTCCAATTATTAAAGGACTGACCGTAAATCACCTACAGAACAATCACTGTCCAATTATTAAAGGACTGACGGTAAATCACCTACAGAACAATCACTGTCCAATTATTAAAGGACTGACCGTAAATAACCTACAGAACAATCACTGTCCAATTATTAAAGGACTGACCGTAAATCACCTACAGAACAATCACTGTCCAATTATTAAAGGACTGACCGTAAATCACCTACAGAACAATCACTGTCCAATTATTAAAGGACTGACCGTAAATCACCTACAGAACAATCACTGTCCAATTATTAAAGGACTGACCGTAAATCACCAACAGAACAATCACTGTCCAATTATTAAAGGACTGACCGTAAATCACCTACAGAACAATCACTGTCCAATTATTAAAGGACTGACCGTAAATCACCTACAGAACAATCACTGTCCAATTATTAAAGGACTGACGGTAAATCACCTACAGAACAATCACTGTCCAATTATTAAAGGAATGACCGTAAATCACCTACAGAACAATCACTGTCCAATTATTAAAGGACTGACCGTAAATCACCTACAGAACAATCACTGTCCAATTATTAAAGGACTGACCGTAAATCACCCACAGAACAATCACTGTCCAATTATTAAAGGACTGACCGTAAATCACCTACAGAACAATCACTGTCCAATTATTAAAGGACTGACGGTAAATCACCTACAGAACAATCACTGTCCAATTATTAAAGGACTGACCGTAAATAACCTACAGAACAATCACTGTCCAATTATTAAAGGACTGACGGTAAATCACCTACAGAACAATCACTGTCCAATCATTAAAGGACTGACCGTAAATCACCTACAGAACAATCACTATCCAATTATTAAAGGACTGACCGTAAATCACCTACAGAACAATCACTGTCCAATTATTAAAGGATTGACCGTAAATCACCTACAGAACAATCACTGTCCAATTATTAAAGGACAGACCGTAAATCACCTACAGAACAATCACTGTCCAATTATTAAAGGACTGACCGTAAATCACCTACAGAACAATCACTGTCCAATTATTAAAGGACTGACCGTAAATCACCAACAGAACAATCACTGTCCAATTATTAAAGGACTGACCGTAAATCACCAACAGAACAATCACTGTACAATTATTAAAGGACTGACCGTAAATCACCTACAGAACAATAACTGTCCAATTATTAAAGGACTGACCGTAAATCACCGACAGAACAATCACTGTACAATTATTAAAGGACTGACCGTAAATCACCTACAGAACAATCACTGTCCAATTATTAAAGGACTGACTGTAAATCACCTACAGAACAATCACTGTCCAATTATTAAAGGACTGACCGTAAATCACCTACAGAACAATCACTGTCCAATTATTAAAGGACTGACCGTAAATCACCTACAGAACAATCACTGTCCAATTATTAAAGGACTGACCGTAAATCACCTACAGAACAATCACTGTACAATTATTAAAGGACTGACCGTAAATCACCTACAGAACAATCACTGTCGAATTATTAAAGGACTGACCGTAAATCACCTACAGAACAATCACTATCCAATTATTAAAGGACAGACCGTAAATCACCGACAGAACAATCACAGTCCAATTATTAAAGGACTGACCGTAAATCACCTACAGAACAATCACTATCCAATTATTAAAGGACTGACCGTAAATCACCTACAGAACAATCACTATCCAATTATTAAAGGACTGACCGTAAATCACCGACAGAACAATCACTGTACAATTATTAAAGGCCTGACCGTAAATCACCTACAGAACAATCACTGTCCAATTATTAAAGGACTGACCGTAAATCACCTACAGAACAATCACTGTCCAATTATTAAAGGACTGACCGTAAATCACCTACAGAACAATCACTGTCCAATTATTAAAGGACTGACCGTAAATCACCGACAGAACAATCACTGTCCAATTATTAAAGGACTGACCGTAAATCACCTACAGAACAATCACTATCCAATTATTAAAGGACTGACCGTAAATCACCGACAGAACAATCACTGTCCAATTATTAAAGGACTGACCGTAAATCACCTACAGAACAATCACTGTCCAATTATTAAAGGACTGACCGTAAATCACCTACAGAACAATCACTGTCCAATTATTAAAGGACTGACCGTAAATCACCAACAGAACAATCACTGTCCAATTATTAAAGGACTGACCGTAAATCACCTACAGAACAATCACTGTCCAATTATTAAAGGACTGACCGTAAATCACCTACAGAACAATCACTGTCCAATTATTAAAGGACTGACTGTAAATCACCTACAGAACAATCACTGTCCAATTATTAAAGGACTGACCGTAAATCACCTACAGAACAATCACTGTCCAATTATTAAAGGATTGACCGTAAATCACCTACAGAACAATCACTGTCCAATTATTAAAGGACAGACCGTAAATCACCTACAGAACAATCACTGTCCAATTATTAAAGGACTGACCGTAAATCACCTACAGAACAATCACTGTCCAATTATTAAAGGACTGACCGTAAATCACCTACAGAACAATCACTGTCCAATTATTAAAGGATTGACCGTAAATCACCTACAGAACAATCACTGTCCAATTATTAAAGGACAGACCGTAAATCACCTACAGAACAATCACTGTCCAATTATTAAAGGACTGACCGTAAATCTCCTACAGAACAATCACTGTCCAATTATTAAAGCACTGACCGTAAATCACCTACAGAACAATCACTGTCCAATTATTAAAGGACTGACCGTAAATCACCTACAGAACAATCACTGACCAATTATTAAAGGACTGACCGTAAATCACCTACAGAACAATCACTGTCCAATTATTAAAGGACTGACCGTAAATCTCCTACAGAACAATCACTGTCCAATTATTAAAGCACTGACCGTAAATCACCTACAGAACAATCACTGTCCAATTATTAAAGGACTGACCGTAAATCTCCTACAGAACAATCACTGTCCAATTATTAAAGCACTGACCGTAAATCACCTACAGAACAATCACTGTCCAATTATTAAAGGACTGACCGTAAATCACCTACAGAACAATCACTATCCAATTATTAAAGGACTGACAGTAAATCACCTACAGAACAATCACCGTCCAATTATTAAAGGATTGACCGTAAATCTCCTACAGAACAATCACTGTCCAATTATTAAAGGACTGACTGTAAATCACCTACAGAACAATCCCTGTCCAATTATTAAAGGACTGACCGTAAATCACCTACAGAACAATCACTATCCAATTATTAAAGACCTGACCGTAAATCACCTACAGAACAATCACTGTCCAATTATTAAAGGACTGACCGTAAATCACCTACAGAACAATCACTGTCCAATTATTAAAGGACTGACCGTAAATCACCTACAGAACAATCACTGTCCAATTATTAAAGGACTGACCGTAAATCACCAACAGAACAATCACTGTCAATTATTAAAGGACTGACCGTAAATCACCTACAGAACAATCACTATCCAATTATTAAAGGACTGACCGTAAATCTCCTACAGAACAATCACTGTCCAATTATTAAAGGACTGACTGTAAATCACCTACAGAACAATCCCTGTCCAATTATTAAAGGACTGACCGTAAATCACCTACAGAACAATCACTATCCAATTATTAAAGACCTGACCGTAAATCACCTACAGAACAATCACTGTCCAATTATTAAAGGACTGACCGTAAATCACCTACAGAACAATCACTGTCCAATTATTAAAGGACTGACCGTAAATCACCTACAGAACAATCACTGTCCAATTATTAAAGGACTGACCGTAAATCACCTACAGAACAATCACTATCCAATTATTAAAGGACTGACCGTAAATCACCTACAGAACAATCACTGTCCAATTATTAAAGGACTGACCGTAAATCACCTACAGAACAATCACTGTCCAATTATTAAAGGTCTGACCGTAAATTACCTACAGAACAATCACTGTCCAATTATTAAAGGACTGACCGTAAATCACCTACAGAACAATCACTGTCCAATTATTAAAGGACTGACCGTAAATCACCTACAGAACAATCACTGTCCAATTATTAAAGGACTGACCGTAAATCACCTACAGAACAATCACTGTCCAATTATTAAAGGACTGACCGTAAATCACCTACAGAACAATCACTGTCCAATTATTAAAGGACTGACCGTAAATCACCTACAGAACAATCACTGTCCAATTATTAAAGGACTGACTGTAAATCACCTACAGAACAATCACTGTCCAATTATTAAAGGACTGACCGTAAATCACCTACAGAACAATCACTGTCCAATTATTAAAGGACTGACCGTAAATCACCTGCAGAACAATCACTGTCCAATTATTAAAGGACTGACCGTAAATCACCTACAGAACAATCACTGTCCAATTATTAAAGGACTGACCGTAAATCACCTACAGAACAATCACTGTCCAATTATTAAAGGACTGACCGTAAATCACCTACTGAACAATCACTGTCCAATTATTAAAGGACTGACCGTAAATCACCTACAGAACAATCACTGTCCAATTATTAAAGGTCTGACCGTAAATTACCTACAGAACAATCACTGTCCAATTATTAAAGGACTGACCGTAAATCACCTACAGAACAATCACTGTCCAATTATTAAAGGACTGACCGTAAATCACCTGCAGAACAATCACTGTCCAATTATTAAAGGACTGACCGTAAATCACCTACAGAACAATCACTGTCCTATTATTAAAGGACTGACCGTAAATCACCTACAGAACAATCACTGTCCAATTATTAAAGGACTGACCGTAAATCATCTACAGAACAATCACTGTCCAATTATTAAAGGACTGACCGTAAATCACCTACAGAACAATCACTATCCAATTATTAAAGGAATGACCGTAAATCACCGACAGAACAATCACTATCCAATTATTAAAGGACTGACCGTAAATCACCTACAGAACAATCACTGTCCAATTATTAAAGGACTGACCGTAAATCACCTACAGAACAATCACTGTCCAATTATTAAAGGAATGACCGTAAATCACCGACAGAACAATCACTATCCAATTATTAAAGGATTGACCGTAAATCACCTACAGAACAATCACTGTCTAATTATTAAAGGACTGACCGTAAATCACCTGCAGAACAATCACTATCCAATTATTAAAGGACTGACCGTAAATCACCTACAGAACAATCACTGTCCAATTATTAAAGGACTGACTGTAAATCACCTACAGAACAATCACTGTCCTATTATTAAAGGACTGACCGTAAATCACCTGCAGAACAATCACTATCCAATTATTAAAGGACTGACCGTAAATCACCTACAGAACAATCACTATCCAATTATTAAAGGACTGACCGTAAATCACCTACAGAACAATCACTGTCCTATTATTTAAGGACTGACCGTAAATCACCTACAGAACAATCACTGTCCTATTATTAAAGGACTGACCGTAAATCACCTACAGAACAATCACTGTCCTATTATTAAAGGACTGAACGTAAATCACCTACAGAACAATCACTGTCCAATTATTAAAGGACTGACCGTAAATCACCTACAGAACAATCACTGTCCAATTATTAAAGGACTGACCGTAAATCACCTACAGAACAATCACTGTCCAATTATTTAAGGACTGACCGTAAATCACCTACAGAACAATCACTGTCCTATTATTAAAGGACTGACCGTAAATCACCTACAGAACAATCACTGTCCAATTATTTAAGGACTGACCGTAAATCACCTACAGAACAATCACTGTCCTATTATTAAAGGACTGACCGTAAATCACCTACAGAACAATCACTGTCCAATTATTTAAGGACTGACCGTAAATCACCTACAGAACAATCACTGTCCTATTATTAAAGGACTGACCGTAAATCACCTACAGAACAATCACTGTCCAATTATTTAAGGACTGACCGTAAATCACCTACAGAACAATCACTGTCCTATTATTAAAGGACTGAACGTAAATCACCTACAGAACAATCACTGTCCAATTATTAAAGGACTGACCGTAAATCACCTACAGAACAATCACTGTCCAATTATTTAAGGACTGACCGTAAATCACCTACAGAACAATCACTGTCCTATTATTAAAGGACTGACCGTAAATCACCTACAGAACAATCACTGTCCAATTATTAAAGGAATGACCGTAAATCACCTACAGAACAAGCACTGTCCAATTATTAAAGGACTGACCGTAAATCACCTACAGAACAATCACTGTCCAATTATTAAAGGACTGACCGTAAATCACCGACAGAACAATCACTGTCCAATTATTAAAGGACTGACCGTAAATCACCTACAGAACAATCACTGTCCAATTATTAAAGGTCTGACCGTAAATCTCCTACAGAACAATCACTGTCCTATTATTAAAGGACTGACCGTAAATCACCTACAGAACAATCACTATCCAATTATTAAAGGACTGTCCGTAAATCACCTACAGAACAATCACTATCCAATTATTAAAGGACTGACCGTAAATCACCTACAGAACAATCACTATCCAATTATTAAAGGACTGACCGTAAATCACCTACAGAACAATCACTGTCCAATTATTAAAGGTCTGACCGTAAATCACCTACAGAACAATCACTGTCCAATTATTAAAGGACTGACCGTAAATCACCTACAGAACAATCACTGTCCAATTATTAAAGGACTGACCGTAAATCACCTACAGAACAATCACTGTCCAATTATTAAAGGACTAACCGTAAATCACCTACAGAACAATCACTATCCAATTATTAAAGGACTGTCCGTAAATCACCTACAGAACAATCACTATCCAATTATTAAAGGACTGTCCGTAAATCACCTACAGAACAATCACTGTCCAATTATTAAAGGACTAACCGTAAATCACCTACAGAACAATCACTGTCCAATTATTAAAGGACTGACCGTAAATCACCTACAGAACAATCACTGTCCAATTATTAAAGGACTGACCGTAAATCACCTACAGAACAATCACTGTCCAATTATTAAAGGACTGACCGTAAATCACCTACAGAACAATCACTGTCCAATTATTAAAGGACTGACCGTAAATCACCTACAGAACAATCACTGTCCAATTATTAAAGGACTGACCGTAAATCACCTACAGAACAATCACTATCCAATTATTAAAGGACTGACCGTAAATCACCTACAGAACAATCACTATCCAATTATTAAAGGACTGACCGTAAATCACCTACAGAACAATCACTGTCCAATTATTAAAGGACTGACCGTAAATCACCTACAGAACAATCACTATCCAATTATTAAACGAATGACCGTAAATCACCTACAGAACAATCACTGTCCAATTATTGAAGGACTGACCGTAAATCACCTAGAGAACAATCACTATCCAATTATTAAAGGACTGACCGTAAATCACCTACAGAACAATCACTGTCCAATTATTAAAGGACTGACCGTAAATCACCGACAGAACAATCACTGTCCAATTATTAAAGGACTGACCGTAAATCACCTACAGAACAATCACTGTCCAATTATTAAAGGACTGACTGTAAATCACCTACAGAACAATCACTGTCCAATTATTAAAGGACTGACCGTAAATCACCTACAGAACAATCACTATCCAATTATTAAAGGACTGACCGTAAATCACCTACAGAACAATCACTGTCCAATTATTAAAGGACTGACCGTGAATCACCTGCTGAACAATCACTGTCCAATTATTAAAGGACTGACCGTAAATCACCTACAGAACAATCACTATCCAATTATTAAAGGACTGACTGTAAATCACCTACAGAACAATCACTGTCCAATTATTAAAGGACTGACTGTAAATCACCTACAGAACAATCACTGTCCAATTATTAAAGGACTGACTGTAAATCACCTACAGAACAATCACTGTCCAATTATTAAAGGACTGACTGTAAATCACCTACAGAACAATCACTATCCAATTATTAAAGGACTGACCGTAAATTACCTACAGAACAATCACTGTCCAATTATTAAAGGACTGACCGTAAATCACCTACAGAACAATCACTGTCCAATTATTAAAGGACTGACCGTAAATCACCTACAGAACAATCACTGTCCAATTATTAAAGGACTGACCGTAAATCACCTACAGAACAATCACTGTCCAATTATTAAAGGACTGACCGTAAATCACCTACAGAACAATCACTATCCAATTATTAAAGGACTGACCGTAAATCACCTACAGAACAATCACTGTCCAATTATTAAAGGACTGACCGTGAATCACCTGCTGAACAATCACTGTCCAATTATTAAAGGACTGACCGTAAATCACCTACAGAACAATAACTGTCCAATTATTAAAGGACTGACTGTAAATCACCTACAGAACAATCACTGTCCAATTATTAAAGGACTGACCGTAAATCACCTACAGAACAATCACTGTCCAATTATTAAAGGACTGACCGTAAATCACCTACAGAACAATCACTGTCCAATTATTAAAGGACTGACCGTAAATCACCTACAGAACAATCACTGTCCAATTATTAAAGGACTGACCGTAAATCACCTACAGAACAATCACTGTCCAATTATTAAAGGACTGACCGTAAATCACCTACAGAACAATCACTATCCAATTATTAAAGGACTGACCGTAAATCACCTACAGAACAATCACTATCCAATTATTAAAGGACTGACCGTAAATCACCGACAGAACAATCACTGTCCAATTATTAAAGGACTGACCGTAAATCACCTACAGAACAATCACTGTCCAATTATTAAAGGACTGACCGTAAATCACCTACAGAACAATCACTGTCCAATTATTAAAGGACTGACCGTAAATCACCTACAGAACAATCACTGTCCAATTATTAAAGGACTGACTGTAAATCACCTACAGAACAATCACTGTCCAATTATTAAAGGACTGACTGTAAATCACCGACAGAACAATCACTGTCCAATTATTAAAGGACTGACTGTAAATCACCTACAGAACAATCACTGTCCAATTATTAAAGGACTGACCGTGAATCACCTGCTGAACAATCACGGTCCAATTATTAAAGGACTGACTGTAAATCACCTACAGAACAATCACTATCCAATTATTAAAGGTCTGACCGTAAATCACCTACAGAACAATCACTGTCCAATTATTAAAGGACTGACTGTAAATCACCTACAGAACAATCACTGTCCAATTATTAAAGGACTGACCGTAAATCACCTACAGAACAATCACTGTTCAATTATTAAAGGACTGACCGTAAATCACCTACAGAACAATCACTGTCCAATTATTAAAGGACTGACTGTAAATCACCTACAGAACAATCACTGTCCAATTATTAAAGGACTGACCGTGAATCACCTGCTGAACAATCACTGTCCAATTATTAAAGGACTGACCGTAAATCACCTACAGAACAATCACTGTCCAATTATTAAAGGACTGACTGTAAATCACCGACAGAACAATCACTGTCCAATTATTAAAGGACTGACTGTAAATCACCTACAGAACAATCACTGTCCAATTATTAAAGGACTGACCGTAAATCACCTACAGAACAATCACTGTCCAATTATTAAAGGACTGACCGTAAATCACCTACAGAACAATCACTGTCCTATTATTAAAGGACTGACCGTAAATCACCTACTGAACAATAACTATCCAAATGATAAATGTTCCAAGTTTTAGAAGCTTCAGGCGGGATGGAGGGAGATGTAAAAGGTGTGGGGGAGTTGCATTAATGGTTAAGGAGAATATCACAACTGTAATGCAGGAGGACACCTCAGAGGGGTCGTGCAGCAATGCAATATGGGTGGACCTCAGGAATAGGAAGGGTGCAGTCACGATGTTTGGGGTTTGCGACAGGCCTCCCAACAGCCAGCGGGAGGTAGTGGAGCAGATATGCAGACAGAGTTTGGAAAGACGTAAAGATAACAGGGTTGTAGTGGTGGGTGATTTTAACTTCCCCAATATTGACTGGGACTCACTTAGTGCTAGGGGCTTGTATGGGGCAGAATTTGTGAGCAGCATCCAGGAGGGCTTCTTGAAACAGTATGTAGATAGTCCAACTAGGGATGGGGCCATTCTGGACCTGGTATTGGGGAAAGAGTCCGGCCAGGTGGTCTAAGTTTCAATGGGGGAGCATTCCAGGAGTAGTGACCATAAGTAGTGATCAGTGATCATAATTCCATAAGTATTAAGGTACTTGTGAATAAGGATAAGAGTAGTCCTCGGGTGAAGGTGCTAAATTAGGGGAAGGCTAATTACAACAATATTAGGCAGGAACTGAAGAATTTAGATTGGGGGTGGTTGTTTAAGGATAAATCAACATCTGACATGTGGGAGTCTTTCAAACGTCAGTTGATTAGAATCCAGGGGATATTGTGAGCCTAGTCAAAAAGAAAAAGGAAGCATTTGTAAGGGCTGGAAGGCTCGGAACAGATGAAGCACTTGAGGAATATAAAGACAGTAGGAAGGAACTGAAGCAAGAAGTTAGGAGGGCTAAAAGGGGACATGAAAACTCATTGGCAAACAGGATTAAGGAAAATCCCAAGGGTTTTTATACATATATAAAGAGCAAGAGGGTAACCAGGGAAAGGGTTGGCCCACACAAGGACAGAGATGGGAATCTATGTGTGGAGCCAGAGGACATTGGCGAGGTGCTAAATGAGTACTTTGCATCAGTTCTCACCAAGGAGAAGGACTTGGTGGATGATGAGTCTAGGGAAGGGAGTGCAGATAGCCACAGTCATCTCATTATCAAAACGGAGGAGGTGTTGGGTGTCTTGCAAAGCATTAAGGTAGATAAGACCCCAGGGCCTGATGGGATCTACCCTAGAATACTGAAGGAGGCAAGGGAAGAAATTGCTGGGGCTTTGACAGAAATCTTTGCATCCTCATTTGCTACAGGTGAGGTCCCAGAGGACTGGAGAATAGCCAATGTTGTTCCTTTGTTTAAGAAGGGTGGCAAGGATAATCCAGGAAAAAGTAAGCCGGTGAGCCTTACGTCAGTGGGAGGGAAACTATTAGAGAGGATTCTTCGGGACAGGATTTACTCCCATTTGGAAACAAATGAACTTATTAGCGAGAGGCAGCATGGTTTTGTGAAGGGGAGGTCGTGTCTTACTAATCTGATTGAGTTTTTTGAGGATGTGACGAAGATGATTGATGAGGGAAGGGTGGTGGATGTTGTCTATATGGACTTTAGTAAAGCCTTTGACAAGGTCCCGCATGGCAGACTGCTGCAAAAGGTGAAGTCACACGGGATCAGAGGTGAGCTGGCAAGATGGATACAGAACTGGCTTGGTCACAGAAGTCAGAGGGTAACAGTGGATGGGTGTTTTTCTGAATGGAGGGATGTGACTAGTGGTGTTCCACAAGATTCACTGCTGAGACCTTTGCTGTTTGTAGTATATATAAATGATTTGGAGGAAAATTTAGCTGGTCTGATTAGTAAGTTTGCGGACGACACAAAGGTTGGCTGAGTTGCGGATAATGATGAGGATTTTCAGAGGATACAGCAGGATATAGATTCAGTTGGAGACTTGGGCAGAGAAATGACAGATGGAGTTTAATCTGGACAAATGTGAGGTAATACATTTTGGAAGGTCGAATGCAGGTGGGAGGTATGCAGTAAATGACAGAACCCTTAGGAGTATTGACAGGCACAGAGATCTGCGCGTACAGGTCCACAGGTCACTGAAAGTGGCAACGCAGGTGGATAAGGTAGTCAAGAAGGCATACGGCATGCTTGCCTTCATCGGCCGGGGCATAGAGTATAAAAATTGGCAAGTCATGTTGCAGCTGTACAGAACCTTATTGCGTGCAATTCTGGTCGCCACACTACCAGAAGGACGTGGAGGCTTTGGAGAGGGGACAGAGGAAGTTTACCTGGATGTTGCCTGCTCTGGAGGGCATTAGCTATGAGGAGAGGGTGGAAAACTCGGATTGTTTTCACTGGAACGATGGAGGTGGAGTGGCGACATGATAGAGGTTTACAAAGTTATGAGCGGCATGGACAGAGTGGATAGTCAGAAGCGTTTTCCCAGAGTGGAAGAATCAGTTACTTGGGGACATAGGTTTAAGGTGCAAGGGGCAATGTTTATAGCGGATGTGCGAGGCAAGTTTGTTTACACAGAGGGTGCTGAGTGCCTGGGACTTGCTGCCAGGGGAGGTGGTGGAAGCAGATACGACAGCTACATTTAAGAGACATCTTGACAAATATATGAATAGAAGGGAATAGAGGGATATGGGCCCCAGAAGTGCAGAAGGTGTTAGTTTCGGTAGGCATCAAGACCGGCGCAGGCGTAGAGGGCCGAATGGCCTGTTCCTTTGCTGTCCTGTTCTTTGTTCTTTGTTCAATTAAGAAAGGACTGACTGTAAATCATCAACAGAACAATCACCATCTGAAGAACAGGGAACAGTCTATAAAACTCCTGTGAAACCATTTTGAGTTATATATTAAGAGAATGATCATTAATCTACATTGGAGCAGTCTCTGCACCTGTGATGACTGAGCGGTTCTCACCTGGTATGGTACTGAGACCCACATCGTGATCAGGAAGATCGCAGGCTCAATTCCCAGCCTGTGCTGTGTGAGCTGCTTTTATCTGTTGTGATACTGAGGCCCACATAGTGAACAGGAAGGTCCAGGCTCCAGCTCCAGCCTGTTCTGTGTGAGCTGATTTTTTTTATTGTGATACTGAGGCCCACATAGTGAACAGGAAGGTCCCAGGCTCCATCTCCCTCCTGTGTTGTGTAGTACTGAGCTCTATTCTTTATGTGCTTACAAGCTCCATGACCCACCCCTGACCGATGCTGAGTTGGCCCGCTGCTCTATTGTATGTTATCAGGGGGTGATCCTACCTCACTGCAGAGTGTATCAAAGGCTGGACTCCTCAATCTCCTGCATCAAAACAGCTGCTCATCCAACTTGCTGATGCTTCATGTGGGGACAGGAACAGGACATTCTGCTCAGTCAGGAATTTCCAAACTAACTGCAAGACAGAGAGGCAGCAATTAGACCCACACAATGAGAGGTACATAACCAGTGTGATACTGGGTCACACACAGAGCAGGAAGATCCCAGGATCCATCCCCAGCCTGTGCTGTACTACCCCACACTCGACCCTCTGTTCACTGTGGGTGATTTTACCTCACTGTGGTGTATATGAAGACTCGATTTATCCACCTCCTGTATCACTGTCAGTGTGTCGGCCATCTTCAATGTGGGCGATGGAATGGGGCAGAACAATCTGTTCACTCAGGTACACACAGACTGACTGCAAGAGAGAGAGGTGGGAATTAGACAGATATAATTAAAGGTATGTACCCAGTCTGGTACTGAGCTCCAAACAGAGCACAGGAAGATCCCAGGCTCCATCCCCAGCCTGTGCTGTACTACCCCCCACTCGACCCTCTGTTCACGGTGGGTGATTTTACCTCACTGTGGTGTGTATAAATACTCGATTTATCCATCTCCTGTATCACTGTCAGTGTGTCGTCAATGTCATAGAGTCAGAGTTATACAGCACAGAAACAGGCCCTTCGGCCCATCGTGTCTATGTCGGCCATTAGGCACCTATCTATTCTAATCCCATTTTCCAGCATTTGGTCGTAGCCTTGTATTCTATGGCGTTTCAAGTGGTCACCTAAATACTTAAATGTGAGTGTTTCTTCCTGTACCACCTTCTGGCAGTTCGTTGCAGATTCCAACCACCCTCTGGGTGTAAAAATGTTTTCCTCAAATCCCCTTTAAACCTCCTGCCCCTTACCTTAAATCTATGCCACCTGGTTATTGGCCCCTCTAATAAAGGAAAATATTTCTTCCTGTCTAACCTGTCAGTGACTTTCAGAATTTTGTATACCTCAATCATGTTGCCACTCTGTCTTCTGCACACTAAGGTAAACAACCCAAGCCTTTTCAGTCGCTCTTCATAGCTGAAATGCTCCAGCCCAGGCAACCTCCTGGTGAATCTCCTCTGCACCCTCTCCAGTGCCATCACATCCTTCCTGCAGTATAGATTGCATTAGGGAAGGTGCAGATGAGATTCACCACGATGTTGCCTGGCCTGGAGCATTTCAGCGATGTTGACAGACGGGATAAGCTCGGGTTGTTTTCCTTCCAGCAGAGAAGTCTGAGTGGGGATATGATTGAGGTATATGAGGGGCATTGATAGGATAGATAGGAAGAAACATTTTCCCATAGCGGAGGTGTCAATAACCAGGGGATATCGATTTAAGGTTAGGGGCAGGAGATACAGAGGAGATTTGAGGCAAAGTGTTTTCACCCAGAGGGTGGTTGGAATCTGGAACACACTGTCTGAAGAGGTGGTCGAGGCCAGAACACTCAACATTTAAGAAGTATTTAGATGAGCACTTGAAATGCCATAGTATACAAGGCTACAGGCCAAGTGCTGGAAAATGGGATTAGAATAGATAGGTGCTTGATGGCCGACACAGACACAATGGGCCGAAAGTCCTGCTTCTGAGCTGAATAACTCCATCACTCTCTGACATTAATAAGGTAGAATTCATTTTCAACCCATATAACTACAAAATCTGACCACATTTTCTGTGAGAAATGATAATTTTAGGTTGTCGTGGAGCAGTCACTGATCGGTTCATTGGATACCTGATTTACAAACAAAGGATTCCTGCTCTGAGACTCTCACCTTACAACATCATATTACTGACAGTCAGATAAACACAACAGTATCAATAGAACACGGTATATTAAAATAGAAATATGAAGGAGGGACAGACAGAACAAACAAATAATGCAATCCCTGTCACTTCAAACATCAAACTGTCTGATTGGACAACCCTGAGACATTGGTGACAATGAGACAGGTAAACTGATCTGTTTAACTGCATGGGTCAGGGTCAATAATGAAAATTCAATTCACTGCAGTGGGAAACAAGTTCCTGCTTCACAGAAAAACCTGCTTTTTAAAGATAATGTCTCAGAAAATAGAACTTAATGCAACCTCATTCTTTATTATGCTGAATAGTGGATAATAATTTATATCTGAGTTAGTGACTGCAGGGAGAGCCCTTTTTACTGGAACAGTGTCAGCTCAGTGTCAGGTACACACAGATACAGAAATAGATTCTCATCGGTGTACCTGTGGCTCAAAGAGATTCCACAAATCACAGAAATTGAAATCACAACACCACAAATAAGACACTGTCCTCAGAGTAACTCGAGAGAATTCTCCATCATCGGTATCACCTCACATTTCTCTGTATGAAATGTCATCTGTCACGTGTCTGTTCCTCCCACCAGCCTGTCTATATCCTCCTGAAGACTCTCACTATCCTCTTCACAGTTCACAATATTTCCAAGCTTTGTGTCATGTGTGAATATTAACAATATGTCCTGCCTGGATTATTAATAACTGATCCTAACATCAGTACCTGGGGAACTGCACTATATATCTTCCTCCAGTCTAAATAATAACAGTTCATCACAACACTCTGTTTCCTCTCACTCAGCCCATTTCCTATCCTTTCTGTATCTCTCCTTTTTATTCCATGGGCTGCAGTTTTGCTGGTAATTCTATTACATGTCACTGAACCAAACACCTTTTGGGAATCCAGATACACCACATCAAACACATTCCCCTCAATAACCCTTCCTGAAACGTACAGCTCGAGCTTATCCAGCTGACCACACTTCATGTAAATGTGTTCAAAGACACAAGATGTACGGGAAATCTATACAGAGCGCAGGAAGATCCCAGCATCCATCCGCAGCCTCTGCTGAGTGAGCACAGGAAGATCCCAGGCTCCATCTCCAGCCTGTGCTGTTAACTATTCTGAGAAAGTGTGGCACTGAATACCAGACACAGAACACAGGAAGATCCCGGGCTCCATCCCCAGCCTGACCTAAGTGAGCTGCTCTCACATAATGTGGTACTGATCCCCATTCTTAGAGCACAGAAAGATCCCAGGCCCCATTCCTGGCCTCTGCTGAGCTAACACCTTGTTGTAACAGTTGTTATCAGTGTATGATCGTCCCTCACTGTGGAGTGGATGGAAGGCTGGAGTTCTCCATCTCCTGCATCACCACCAGCAGCTCATCCAACTTGAGTGTGTGTGATGTGGGGAAAGGATCAGGACATTGTGATCAGTCAGTAACTCCCAGACCCACTGCAAGAGAGAGAGTGGCAGCAATTAGAATCACACAATGAGGGTTAACCACATGGTATGGTACTGAGCCCAATACAGAGGACAGGGAGATCCCAGACTCCATCCACAGCCTCTGATGAGTGAGCTGTTCTCAACCAGTCTGGCACTGAGCCCCACCCAACGAGCACAGGAAGATCCCAAGCTCCATCCCCAGCCTGTGCTGTGTTTCTCCCTACTCTACCCTCTGTTCACGGTGGGTGATTTTACCTCACTGTGGTGTGGAGGAAGACTCAATTTATCCTTCTCAAGTATCAACGTCAGTGTGTCTTCAATGTCATAGAGTGAGAGTTATACAGCACAGAAACAGGCCCTTCGGCCCATCATGTCTGTGCTGCCCAACAGCACCTTTCTATTCCAATCCCATTTTTCCAGCACATGGCCTGTAGCCTTGTATATTATGGCGTTTCAAGTGCTCATCTAAATATTTAATTGTTGTCAGGGTTCCTGCCTCTCCTACCCCTTCAGGCAGTGTATACCAGATTCCAACCACCCTCTGGGAGAAAAATATATTCCTCAAACCCCCTTTAAACCTCTGGCCCCTTACCTTAAATCTATGACCCCTGGTTATTGACCCCTCGGAGAAGGGAAAAAGTTTCTGTCTATCTAACCTATCAAAGCCCCTCCTAATTTGGTTTTCCTCAATCATGTCCACTCTCAGAGTTTTCTGCTTCACGGAAAACATCCCAGCCTTTTCAGTCTCTCTTCATCGCTGAAATGTTCCAGCGACGCAAAATCCTGGTGAATCTCCTCTGACCTTCTGCACTTTCTAGGGTCCTACCATCCATTGTATATTCTCTTGCCTTGTTAGTCCTCCCAAAATGCATTACCTCACACTTCTCAAGATTAAATTACATTTCCCACTGCTCCGCCCATCTTACCAGCCCATCTACATAGTCCTTTAATCTAAGGCTTTCCTACTCACTATTGACGACACCACTAATTTTCGTGTCATCTGCGAACTTACTGATGATACCTCATACAATCACGTCCAAAATATTAATGTGCACTACAAACAGCAAGGGTCCCAGCACCGATCCATGTGGTACACCACTGGTAACAGGCTTCCAATCACACAAACAACCCTCACCCATTACCCTCTGCCTCCTGCCACAAAGCCATTTTTGGATTCAATTTGCCAAATTGCCCTGGATCCCATGGGCTCTTACCTTCTTAACCAACCTCCCATGTGGGACCTTATCAAAAGCCTTACTCAAGTCCATGTAGACAACATCAACTGCTTTACCCTCATCTGCACATCTGGTCACCTCCTCGAAAAATTCATATCAAGTTAGTCAGACACGATCTCCCCCTGACAAATCCATAGTGACTATCCCTGATTAATCCCTGCCTCTCCTCGTGGAGATTAATCCTGTCCCTCAGATTTTTTTCCAATAGTTCCCCAACCACTGATGTTAGACTCACTAACCTGTATTTACCTAGTTTATCCCTGCCACCCTTCTTAAATAATGGTACCACATTCGCTGCCCTCTAGTCGTCTGGTACCTCTCCTGTGGCCAAAGAGGGTTTGCAAATTTGTGTCCGAGGCCCTGCAATCTCCTCCCTTGCCTCCGATAATGGCCTGGGATACATTTCATCTGAGCCTGGGGATTTATCCACTTTTAAGCCCGCTAAAACAGCGAATACTTACTTCCTTTCAATGCTAATATGTTCAAGTATATCACAATACCACTCCCTAATCTCTACACCGACATCATTCTTCTCCAAAGTGAACACAGATGAAAAGTAATAATTTAAAACCTCACCCATGTCCTCCGGTTCCACAAACAGATTGCCACTTTGGTTCCCTCATGGGATCTAATATTTTCCTGGTTATCTTCTTGCCCTTGACATACTGATAAAACATCTTAGGATTTTCCTTTATCTTGCCTGCTAGTGTTTTTTCATGTCCCTTCCCCACTCTCCGAATTACTTTTTTGAAGTACCCTCCAGCACTTTCTATACTCCTCTACTGCCTCTGCTGTTATCAGCCCTCTGAATCTGCCTTAAGCCTCCTATTTTTTCCTGATCTAATCCTCTATATCCCTTAACATTCAGGGTTCCCAGGGCCTGTTAGTCCTACCCTTCACCTTAACAGGTACATGTTGACTCTAAACTCTCACTATTTCCTCTTTGAAAGACTCCCACTGATCTGATGTCAACTTTCATAGAACAGTACAGCACAGTACAGGCCCTTTGGCCCACAATGTTGTGGCAAACCTTTAACCTACACTAAGATCAAACTAACTACCGACCCTTCATTCTACTATCATCCATGCACCGATCCAAGAGTCGCTTAAATGTCCCTAATGTATCTGCTTCTACTACCACCGCTGGCAGCACATTCCACACACCCACCAATCTCTGTGTAAAGAACCTACCTCTGACATCTCCCCGAAACCTTCCTCCAATCATCTTAAAATTATGCCCCCTGGTGATAGCCTTTTCCACCCTGGGAAAAAGTCTCTGGCTATCCACTCTATCTATGGCTCTCATCATCTTGTACCCCTCTATCAAGTCACCTCTCATCCTTCTTCGCTCCAATGAGAAAAGCCCTAGCTCCCTCAATCTTTCTTCATAAGACATGCCCTCCAGTCCAGGCAGCATCCTGGTAAATCTCCTCTTCACCCTCTCTAAAGCTTCCATATCCTTCAGATAATGAGGCGACCAGAACTGAACACAATATTCCAAGTGTGGTCGAACCAGGGCCTTATAGAGCTGCAGCATAACCTCCCAGCTCTTAAACTCAATCCCCCTGTTAATGAAAGCCAACACACCATACGCCTTCTTAACAACCCTATCAACTTGGGTGGCAAATTTGAGCGATCTATGGACATGGACCCCAAGATCCCTCTGTTCCTCCACACTACCAAGAATCCTGTCTTTAAGTCTGTATTCCGCATTCAAATTCGACCTTCCAAAATGAATCACTTCACACTTTTCCAGGTTGAACTCCATCTGCCACTTCTCAGCCCAGCTCTGCATCCTGCCAATGTCCCGTTGCAACCTACAACAGCCTTCCACACTATCCACAACTCCAGCAACCTTCGTGTCATCGGCAAACCTGCTAACCCAGCCTTCCACTTCCTCATCCAAGTCATTTATAAAAATCACAAAGAGCAGAGGTCCCAGAACAGATCCTTGTGGAACACCACTGGTCACTGAGCTCCATGCTGAATACTTTCCATCTACTACCACCCTCTGACTTCTATGGGCCAGCCAATTCTGTATCCAGAAAGCCAACCTTCCCTGTATCCCATGCCTCCTCACTTTCTGAATGAGCCTACCATGGGGAACCTTATCAAACACCTTGCTAAAATCCATATACACCACATCCACTGCTCTTCCTTCATCAATGTGTTTTGTCACATCTTCAAAGAATTCAATAAGGCTTGTGAGGCATGACCTGCCCCTCAAAAAGCCATGCTGACTGTCTCTAATCAAACCATGCTTTTCCAAATAATCATAAATCCTGTCTCTCAGAATCCTCTCCAATAATTTGCCCACTACCGATGTAAGACTGACAGGTCTATAATTCCCAGGGTTATCCCTATTCCCTTTCTTGAACAAGGGAACAACATTTGCCACCCTCCAATCATCCAGTACGACTCCAGTGGACAGTGAAGACGCAAAGATCATCGCCAAAGGAGCAGCAATCTCTTCCCTCGCTTCCCGTAATAACCTTGGGTATATCCCGTCTGGCCCCGGGGACTTATCTGTCCTCATATCATTCAAAATTTCCAGTACATCCTCCCTCTTAACCTCAACCTGTTTGAGCATATCAGCCTGTTCCACGCTGTCCTCACAAACGACCAGGTCCCTCTCACTAGTGAATACTGAAGCAAAGTATTCATTTAGGACCTCCCCTACATCCTCCGACTCCAGGCACAAGTTCCCTCCACAATCCCTGATCGGCCCTACCCTCACTCTGGCCATCCTCTTGTTCCTCACATAAGTGTAGAACGCCTTGGGATTTTCCTTAATCCTACCCGCCAAGAGTTTTTCATGTCCCCTTCTAGCTCTCCTAAGTCCATTCTTCAGTTCCTTCCTGGCTACCTTGTAACCCTCTAGAGCCCTGTCTGATCCTTGCTTCCTCAACCTTAAGTAAGCTTCCTTCTTCCTCCTGACTAGCTGTTCCACTTCTCTTATCATCCAAGGTTCCTTCACCCTACCATCCCTTCCCTGCCTCATCGGGACAAACCTATCCAGCAGTCGCAGCAAGTGCTCCCTAAACAACCTCCACATTTCTGTCGTGCATTTCCCTGAGAACATCTGTTCCCAGTTTAAGCTCCCCAGTTCCTGCCTAATAGCATTGTAATTCCCCCTCCCCCAATTAAATATTTTCCCATCTCGTCTGCTCCTCTCCCTCTCCAAGACTATTGTAAAGGTCAGGGAGTTGTGATCACTATCACCGAAATGCTCTCCCACCGAGAGATCTGCCACCTGGCCTGGTTCGTTGCCAAGCACCAAATCCAACATAGCCTCCCCTCTAGTCGGCCTATCTACATATTGAGTCAGGAAACCTTCCTGGACACACCTGACAAAATCTGCTCCATCCAAACTATTTGCACTAAGGAGGTTCCAATCAATATTAGGGAAGTTGAAGTCACCCATGACAACAACCCTGTTACTTCTGCACCTTTCCAAAATCTGCCTCCCAATCTGTTCCTCCGTGTCTCTGTTGCTATTGGGGGGGTCTATAGAAAACTCCCAACAAAGTGACTGCTCCTTTCCTGTTTCTGACTTCCACCCATACTGACTCAGTAGACAAACCCTCCTCGACGACCTCCCTTTCTGCAGCTGTGATACTATCCCTGATTAACAATGCCACTCCCCCAACTCTTTTACCTCCCTCCCTATTCCTTTTGAAACATCTAAACCCCGGAACATCCAACATCCATTCCTGCCCCTGTGATATCCAAGTCTCCGTAGTGGCCACAACATCGAAGCTCCAAGTATTGATCCATGCTCTAAATTCATCACCCTTATTCCTGACACTTTCTGCGTTAAAATAGACACACTTCAACCCATCATACTGGCTGCAACTTTGCCCTGTCAACTGTCTAACCTTGCTCACAGACTCTCTGCACTCGGTCTCTGCCTGTTCAAACAGCTACCCCATCCACTGATCCGTAGCTCCGGTTCCCATCCCCCTGCAAGACAAGTTCAAACCCTCCCGAACAGCTCTCGCAAACCTCCTGCCCAGGATATTGGTGCCCCCCAAGTTCAGATGCAACCCGTCCTTTTTGTACAGGTCCCACCCTCCCGAGAAGATATCCCAATGTCCTACATATCTGAATCCCTCCCTCCTGCAACAGTTCTGCAGCCACGTGCTCAGCTGCCAATTGAATCCAAGCCTCTATTAATACCAGCTGGAGTGGTACTGAGTCCCACTCACACACCAGGAAAGAGCCAATTCAATCCAGGCCTCTATTAATACCAGCTGGAGTGCTACTGAGCCCCACTCACACACCAGAAAGAGCCAATTCAATCCAGGCCTCTATTAATACCAGCTGGAGTGGTACTGAGTCCCACTCACACACCAGAAAGAGCCAATTCAATCCAGGCCTCTATTAATACCAGCTGGAGTGGTACTGAGCCCCACTCACACACCAGGAGAGTGTCAATTCAATCTAGGCCTCTATTAACACCAGCTGGAGTGGTACTGAGTCCCACTCACACTCCAGGAAAGAGCCAATTCAATCCAGGCCTCTATTCATACCAGCTGGAGTGGTACTGAGTCCCACTCACACACCAGAAAAAGCCAATTCAATCCAGGCCTCTATCAATATCAGCTGGAGTGGTACTGATCCCCACTCACACACCAGGAAAGTGCCAATTCAATCCAGGCCTCTATTAATACCAGCTGGAGTCAGACTGAGCCCCACGCACACACCAGGAAAGAGGCAATTCAAACTAGGCCTCTATTAATACCAGCTGGAGTGGTACTGAGTCCCACTCACACATCAGGAAAGAGTCAATTTAAACCAGACCTCTATTAATACCAGTTGGAGTGGTTCTGAGTCCCACTCACACAGCAGGAAAGAGCCGATTCAATCCAGGCCTCTATTAATACCAGCTGGAGTCAGACTGAGCCCCATGCACACACCAGGAAAGAGGCAATTCAAACTAGGCCTCTATTAATACCAGCTGGAGTGGTGCTGAGCCCCACTCACACACCAGGAAAGACCCAATTCAATCAAGACCTCTATTCATACCAGCTGGAGTGGCACTGAGCCCCACTCGCACACCAGGAAAGAGCCAATTCAATCCAGGCCTCTATTAATACCAGCTGGAGTGGTTGTGAGTCCCACTCACACACCAGGAAAGAGGCAATTCAATCCAGGCCTTTATTAATACCAGCTGGAGTGGTACTGAGCCCCACGCACACACCAGGAAAGAGGCAATTCAATTCAGGCCTCTATTAATACCAGCTGGAGTGGTTGTGAGTCCCACTCACACACCAGGAAAGAGCCAATTAAATCCAGGCCTCTATTAATACCAGCTGGAGTGGTTGTGAGTCCCACTCACACACCAGGAAAGAGGCAATTCAATCCAGGCCTTTATTAATACCAGCTGGAGTGGTACTGAGTCCCACTCATACACCAGGAAAGAGGCAATTCAATCCATGTCTCTATTAATACCAGCTGGAGTGGTACTGAGCCCCACGCACACACCAGGAAAGAGGCAATTCAATCCAGGCCTCTATTAATACCAGCTGGAGTGGTTCTGAGTCCCACTCACAAACCAGGAAAGAGTCAATTCAATCCAGGCCTATATTAATACCAGCTGGAGTGGTACTGAGTCCCACACACACACCAGGAAAGAGTCAATTCAATCCAGGCCTCTATCAATACCAGCTGGAGTGGTACTGAGCCCCACTCACACACCAGGAAAGAGTCAATTCAATCCAGGCCTCTATCAATACCAGCTGGAGTGGTACTGAGACTCACTCACACACCAGGGAAGAGCCAATTCATACCAGGCCTCTATTAATACCAGCTGGAGTGGTTCTGAGTCCCACTCACAAACCAGGAAAGAGTCAATTCAATCCAGGTCTCTATTAACACCAGCTGGAGTGGTTCTGAGTCCCACTCACACAGCAGGAAAGAGACAAATCAATACAGACCTCTATCAATACCAGCTGGAGTGGTACTGAGTCCCACTCACACACCAGGAAAGAGCCAATTCAATCCAGGTCTCTATTAATACCAGCTGGAGTGCTACTGAGCCCCACTCACACACCATGAAAGAGCCAATTCAATCCAGGCCTCTATTAATACCAGCTGGAGTGGTACTGAGTCCCACTTACACACCAGGAAAGAGCCAATTGAATCCAGGCCTCTATTAATACCAGCTGGAGTGGCACTGAGCCCCATTCGCACACCAGGAAAGAGCCAATTGAATCCAGGCCTCTATTAATACCAGCTGGAGTGGCACTGAGCCCCATTCGCACACCAGGAAAGAGGCAATTCAATCCAGGCCTCTATTAATACCAGCTGGAGTGGTTCTGAGTCCCACTCAAACACCAGGAAAGAGGCAATTCAATCCAGGCCTCTATTAATACCAGCTGGAGTGGTACTGAGTCAAACTGAAACACCAGGAAAGAGGCAATTCAATCCAGGCCTCTATTAATACCAGCTGGAGTGGTTCTGAGTCCCACTCAAACACCAGGAAAGAGGCAATTCAATCCAGGCCTCTATTAATACCAGCTGGAGTGGTACTGAGCCCCACTCACACACCAGGAAAGAGCCAAATCAATCCAGACCTCTATTAATACCAGCTGGAGTGGTACTGAGCCCCACTCACACACCAGGAAAGAGCCAATTCAATCCAGGCCTCTATTAATACCAGCTGGAGTGGTTCTGAGTCCCACTCACACACCAGGAAAGAGGCAATTCAATCCAGGCCTCTATTAATACCAGCTGGAGTGGTACTGAGTCCCACTCACACACCAGGAAAGAGGCAATTCAATCCAGGCCTCTATTAATACCAGCTGGAGTGGTTCTGAGTCCCACTCACACACCAGGAAAGAGGCAATTCAATCCAGGCCTCTATTAATACCAGCTGGAGTGGTACTGAGTCCCACACTCACACCAGGTACAACCAATTCAATCCAGGCCTCTATTAATACCAGCTGGATTGGGTCTGAGTCAAACTGAAACACCAGGAAAGAGGCAATTCAATCCAGGCCTCTATTAATACCTGCAGAAGTGGTCCTGAGTCCCTTTGACACAGGAGGAAAGAGACAATTTATTTCTGAACACTATCAATACCAGTTGGAGTTGCACTGAGTCCCACTCACACATCAGGAAAGAGTCAATTTAAACCAGACCTCTATTAATACCAGTTGGAGTGGTTCTGAGTCCCACTCACACATCAGGAAAGAGTCAATTTAAACCAGACCTCTATCAATACCAGTTGGAGTGGTACTGAGTCCCACTCACACAGCAGGAAAGAGTCAATTTAAACCAGACCTCTATTAATACCAGCTGGAGTGGTACTGAGTCCCACTCACACACCAGGAAAGAGTCAATTCAATCCAGGCCTCTATTAATACCAGCTGGAGTGGTACTGAGCCCCACTCACACACCAGGAAAGAGTCAATTCAATCCAGGCCTCTATTAATACCAGCTGGAGTGGTACTGAGCCCCACTCACACACCAGGAAAGAGTCAATTCAATCCAGGCCTCTATTAATACCAGCTGGAGTGGTACTGAGCCCCACTCACACACCAGGAAAGAGTCAATTCAATCCAGGCCTCTATTAATACCAGCTGGAGTGGTACTGAGCCCCACTCACACACCAGGAAAGAGTCAATTTAAACCAGACCTCTATTAATACCAGCTGGAGTGGTGCTGAGTCCCACTCACAGACCAGGAAAGAGTCAATTCAATCCAGGCGTCTATTAATACATGCTGGAGTGGTGCTGAGTCCCACTCACACACCAGGAAGGAGCCAAATCAATCCGGACCTCTATTAATACCAGCTGGATTGGGTCTGAGTCAAACTGAAACAGCAGGAAGGAGCCAATTCTATCCAGGCCTCTAACAATACCAGCTGGAGTGGTACTGAGCCCCTCTCACACACCCATAAAGAGCCAATTCAATCCAGACCTCTATTAATACCAGCTGGAGTGGTACTGAGCCCCTCTCACACACCCATAAAGAGCCAATTCAATCAAGGCCTCTATTAATACCTGCTGGAGTGGAATTAATTCCCACTCACACACCATGAAAGATGGTGAGGGAGGGTCTGGTAGAGGGGAATGAAGAAGGAGGGAGGGTGTGGTGGAGGGGAATGAAGAGTGGGGGGGAGGGGGTGGTGGAGGGGAATGAAGAGGGTTGAGGGAGTGGGAGGTGGAGGGGAATGAAGAGGGGGAGGTGGATGGGAATGAAGAGGGGAGGGAGGGGTAGGTGGAGGTGAATGAAGAGGGGGATGGAGGAGACGGGGGACGTGAATGAAGAGGGGGAGGGAGGAGACGGGGAGGGGAATGAAGTGGGGGAAGGAGGGGGAGGTGGTGAAGAATGAAGTGGGGGAGGGAGGGGTAGGTGGAGGGCAATGA